>NW_015172047.1:286711-291827 GCF_001447785.1 Gekko japonicus | reverse complement strand
CCTCCTCCTCCTCCTCCTCTTCTTCTTCTTCTTCTTCTTCTTCTTCTTCTTCTTCTTCTTCTTCTTCTTCTTCTTCTTCTTCTTCTTCTTCTTCTTCTTCTTCTTCTTCTTCTTCTTCTTCTTCCTGCTCCTTACTCTGGAAGATTTGAGGTTTGACTGGAGATAAATCCAATGGACTGTGTGACAATCTGACATAATTGTTCCCCAGAGAGCACTACGATCGAGGTCCCAAAACCGTCTGGCCTCTCTGGGTCCCAGGGAAGCCAGGTTGGTTGTGAAGAGGGCCAGGGCCTTCTCAGTAGCAGCTCTGTAATGGTGGAATGAACTCCCAGATGAAATCAGGGCCCTGTGGGACATATTACAGTTCCACAAGGCCTGCAAGATGGAGCTCTTCCACCAGCCCTTTGATTAGGGAACCGCACCTAATAAACTGAGGTTGGTTGTGAAGAGGGCCAGGGCCTTCTCAGTGGCAGCTCTGTAATGGTGAAATGAACTCCCGGATGACATCAGGGCCCTGTGGGACATATTACAGTTCCACAAGGCCTGCAAGATGGAGCTCTTCCACCAGCCCTTTGATTAGGGAGCCGCACCTAATAAACTGAGGCCCTGGCCCCAGTATTAACACCAATTTTAACATCATTATTAACAGCCTGATGCAACCCAGACTATGATGTCAGCTGACCGTGTGCCCATGTTAGATGCTGCTAATGCCCGCCATCATTTATGAATCGCACTAGCACTTTATGCTAGGTTTTAGAATTATATTGTCGTGCTTGTATTTAAATTTTTGTTTTAGTTGTTCTATGTATTTTACATAAGCCGCCCTGAGTCTGCCTTGGCAGGGAGGGCGGGACATAAATTAAATAAATAAATAATTGTTGCCTGCATGATCCCTGATTGGCTGGGACAGTCACAGGAAGAAACTCTTTTTTTAAAAAAAAGATGGCACAAGGAGAGCCGAGGATGAAATGGCTGGGAATGATTCCATGCGGGATAACCACAGGGGAGTTTATGATCGTTCCTTCATTCCCCACTATGCACTTGGGGCTCTTTAGCTTTGAGAAACGACAGCTGAGGGGTGACATGGTCGATGTTTACAAGATTATGCATGGGATAGATCAGGTACAGAAAGAAGGACTTTCTCCCTTTCTCACAATACAAGAACTCAGTGAGCACTCCATGAAATTACTGAGCAGTCGGGTTAGAACAGATAAACGGAAGTACTTCTTCACCCAAAGAGTGATTAACACACAGAATTCACTGCCACAGGAGGCGGTGGTGGCTACAAGCAAGGACGGCTTCAAGGGGGAATTGGATAAACATATGGAGCAGAGGTTCATCAGTGGCTCTTAGCCACAAGGTATAGATAGGAACTCTCAGTCTGGGGCAAGTGATGCTCTGTATTCTTGGTGCTTGGGGGGGACAACAGTGGGAGTGCTTCTAGTCACTGTGTGACAGAGTGTTGGACTGGATGGGCCATTGGCCTGATCCAACATTGGCTTCTCTTATGTTCTTATGCTCCCCCTTTTCTCTCTGAACATTTTCATGGTCAAAAACTCAGCTCAGCTCTAACACACACACACGCACAGAGTTGTTCTTGCTCCAGCACAATGGCTTCCTAACGATCTGTTACCTATCTAAGACAGATTGCTTCGCACGGTTCGCTGGTCTCGGTTCAGACATTCATTTTAATCAATAGAGCAGTCAACAGAGAGAATAGATTTACTTGTTTCTGAGGAGGGTTTTTTTAACATTTAATTGAAAATTTTCAAAGTGATTATACCAACAATATATATCATATGGATTGTAAAATGAGAAAAAAACAACAACAACCCAGACGGTGGTTAAGAAAAAATACCCCCGATAACTTTTACCTAAACAAGGATTAAAAGGGGGGGGGGGAGCCCAAACCTTTAATATGCATAGAGGCTAAGTCGATACTTAGTGGATAACTTTGTAATGTGATAGATTGCCTCCCCCACGCTTGGCTTGTAATAACTCTCATTGGGATTAATGTCCGTCCCACATGGACATCAAAAAGAGAATATACACATTGGTCTATAATTAACACCGTTAAATCCTATTACCTGGAACAGAAAATGCCATCTATTCCTATATAACTGGCTGTCAGTTGGGCATTAAACCTGGAGGGCTCTTTTACATGTTTTCCCATGGATCTTATTGGTCCCGGGTGACCCAAAAAAACTTGAGTCAGCAGCCACCAACTGAAACGTATGGCCTAGCGGCGACCCTCCCCCTTGACTGTTCAGAATTGGGTGGGCAGGAGTCAGAGTTAGTAACACAGGTTGCTGCAAGATTAACCAGGGCTCCTATAAGCCCCCAGAGTGAAATCTACCAAGTCCATTTTTGTAAGGCCCAGCAAGCAATTGCTGTTAAACCTAAGTGCTGACTGCAGGTCGGCTCTCTCTGTCCCTGCTTCCTAATTACAGTGGCACCTATGTTGGAACCAGACTGAGAAGGCAAAACATCAGACAGTGCCGCTAAAGAGATGCACTGTCCAGGTGAGTTGTGGATACTACTAGTGTTGGGTTTTAAAAATTGGTTTTTAGCAGAGATAAAATAGCTTATCAGTGCCAGAGTAAAATAATTCAGACTCAGAGTCCGTGTGTGTTTAAAACAGAAAGTTTTTACTACATTCTAGCATGGGGAAGGGTAACTGGGATGAAAATAACAACGGAGCTAAATTCCCTACATCTTTACACTACAAAGACAAGACTAGAGCTATGGCTTCTCTTTCTTTCTCCTTGAGAACAGCAAACAAAGACGGGAAGAGGAGCCATAAAATGCTAAAACACCTTGACACTTTACTTCCAATGAAACTCCTAGATCAGGGAGAATTTTCCCGGGCTTGTAGTCCTAAACTAACATTGGTTACATGGGAAACATGTGATTTCCTGTGACAACACAAACAAACATTTAACCCCAGATATACTGAGTGTAATTTTAACTTGTAATACCCAACAACTAGGCATGCTTAGACTCATGGGTTCATGCCTGATCACCTTTGAGGAAGTCACAAGTAGGGAGCTGATCATTTGGAGAGCTGTTCGAAGATGTCAATTTGTTGGAAGTTACAAGTTAGAACCCTTCTATTCAGTATTTACTGAGTTAATATTGTGTTCTGAATCACATGTTTGTTTGTATCCTATCTGCTTAGAGAGTTAGAATGCCCGCCATCTGAATCACATGTTTGTTTGTATCCTATCTGCTTAGAGAGCTAGAATGCCCGCCAGATTTAGACCTAGTTTGTTATTCTGATTGGAAGGTAGAGCAGTCACTATTAGCATTTTATGGATCTTTGTCCAAGAGCAAGAAGAAGCTCTAGTCTCCATTAGACCTTAGCCATGTAAGGAAGTCTATCTAGATATGAGGATGTAGAAATAAAGCTTTTGTTATTTTTCTTCCTGTTTACCCTACCCTTGTTAGGTTGTTAGTAAACTTTTATATTTTTAAAAAAACTACCAATAGACTCAGACTCATTTTTACTCTGCTAAACTCTGCTGAATTAACTTTATAAGAAATTTAAATACTAAATACTAACACAATTTGTATTCAGAAGTAACCATTTATAAGTTTTCTCACATGCTTTGACTTCTGTGCCACTACCACCACCACTACCCCATCCTTAGGAGGGAAGGCATCATGGTATAGAGTCTGATCTCATCAGATCTCAGAAGCTAAGCAGAATCAGTACTCAAAAGGGAGACCACCAAGGAAGGCTCTGCAGAGGAAGCCCATGGCAAACCACCTCTGCCTCTCGTTTGCCTCGAAAACCCCTTGCTGGGGGCCGTAAGTAGGCTTGACGGGACTTGACTTGACTTGATGGCACTCTACACATGCACACCCACCCACACACCCTCCATTTTTTTAAAAAAATACAACATAATAAAATGAGGGGGAAATCTTGAGTGTGAGACTTTTGACTTGAGGCTTCCGGGTGCCTTCGGGCATCTGCCCATGAGCACAACCCATCTTGAGAGCAGTTCTTGCGATCAGCTCGACAGGGGTGCGTGTTGGGCTATTTCCGATCCAAAACATTGCCTGGAATTCCTTGTTTCGTTTTGAATCTGAAACAGAATAGGGAATTTTGGGAACTGCTTCAGATCAAAAATAGCCAAATGCACACCCGTAATTGGACTGATGCTGCTGACTCCGCAGCAGGCGAGAGGATCTGGCTGATGTCATCGCTTAAAGGTCACACCTGACTGTACAAGTGCCAAGACGAGACAAACAGGAAGCAATCCCATGCTTTACAATACAAACACAACACTTTAACAACTCCCCATGACTCAAGGAGGGGGAGAGAGAACATGACCAATGCTCTCTCTAAGCTGTGGAGTCTTGTGAGCAAAAATTCTACTTTGTGAGATACTGGCCTTAAAATTGTGAGCGAGCGATTTGGCTGCTGCAGAAATTGGTTTGCCCTGGAGCCGTCATTCCTGAGCTAAGACAAAAATGTGTGAGCCAGAGGCTAAAAAACTGTGAGCTAGCTTACATTAACTCATCTTAGAGGGAACATCTTAGAGCATGACGCAATCATTGTTCAAGAAATCGAGCTCTCTGACTGAACGGAAGCAGCGGCAAGCTCCAGTAACCTAGTCCTATGGAAGACGGTGGGGCTGAGAGAGCTCTTGGAGAACTGCTCTTGAGAGAACAGCTCTGAGAGAACTGTGGCTTGCCCCAGGTTGCCCAGCAGCTGCAAGTGGAGAAGTGGGGAATCAAACCCAGTTCTCGCAGATTAGAGTCTGTGCTCCTAACCACTACACCAAACTAGGTTGAGCACCAAGCACTCCAGAATGGTGCTCAAAGAGTTTGGAATTTACCATCCCATAAACATACTCCCCAGATTCAAACACATAGATCGGTGAAGCCCAGCCTAGTCGCTGGTTGGTAAGGCAATGATGTCTCCTGACTCCAGCTGCTCCAGGCCTTCAGGAGGGACTCTGATCTCTCTTCATCCCCCTCCCCTCGAGGAAGGAAGATTGTGTTCCAAGGGGTTCAAATGTGTTGGCTACATCCCAGAAATATGGAGAAAGGAGTGTGAAGAAGCCCCACTGAGGTTGTCTTGAGCATTCTTTTCTTCCCTGGCACCTGG
>NW_015172047.1:260634-286166 GCF_001447785.1 Gekko japonicus | reverse complement strand
CCCTCATGGGGCTCGGCAGTGGAGCTGCAAGGCTAGCGGCGGCGGCCGGGACTATTGGGGGCGGGGTGTGTGGCCTTATGACACACTTCCGGTGATGCCAGGGGGTGTGGCCTTATGACACACTTCCGGTGATGTCAGGGGGTGTGGCATATGCTAATGAGTTGTGCTAATGAGTTCCCCTAGCTCTTTTTCTACGAAATGACCCCTGGTGGGGAGGTCCTGGCTGGATACTAGGAAAAACGTTTTGACAGTTCGAGTTGTGCAACACTGGAACCAGCTGCCTAGGGAGGCAGTGAGCTCCTCCCCACTGGTGGTATTTAAGCAGCAGCTGGACAAACACCTGTCAGGGATGTTCCAGGATGATCCTGCATTGAGCAGGGGGTGGGACTAGATGGCCTGTATGGCCCCTTCCAACTCTGTGAGAGTCTATGAATCTATCTCATCATATCTTGGAAGCTAAGCAGTTGGCCCTGGTTAAAACTTGGAGTGGAGACCACCAGGGAAGTCCAGGATCATGCACAGCCAGGCAATAACAAACCATCTCTGGATATCTCTTGCCCTGGAAACCCTCCAGAGTTTCCATAAAGTAGGCTGTGACTTGATGACACTTTCCACCACCACCCCACCTAGAAGATGATCCTCTGAATCTTACCCGTTTTATTCTTTCCTGAAGGGAAGTCGTTGGCTCGAGTCTGTGATGGGGGGAAAAGCCCCTGAACGTACCGAATCCCAACGGAGACAGATATTTGCTTCACTCTGAGGTAAAAGCAGCAGACACCATGGGGTTTGTCTATCCAGGGCGAATGTTTTCCCAAATGACACTGGAGGAATGTTCTAATTTCCCCCCCTCTCATGGATGCTTCTGTTAGAGACAGACATAAAATAGAGCTGTCTCATCTCTGATTATAATTTTAATAAACCTGGGTTCCCGGAAGCTTCATATGCGGAGTCAAAAGGCCTGAAGTCGCATGAATATGAAGAAAGGTTCCGAGATGGTTGGCGAGACCCTTGCTCTCCCTGCAAAATGAGTTTGGATTTCTCTTTAAGCTGTTTTTAATAGCAGGAATTACAGAAGATTGGTGTTTACCAGTTAATAGGTTTGTGAGCTTGCAGTCTGGATGGTGCCCATGGTGATATCATTTGCCCCGATACTCTGGCGGCAACCTCCAGAGCCTGCAGGTCTCTTAACAAATTAAAGCTGAACCTGGCGTTCGGTACATGGGGAGAATTTCCAGATGGGTTTTCATTGTCATTTCTGATTCATTACACTTTGCAGTAGGAAAATGTTTGCTTCAGCTGGGGCCTGAGATAGAACATGCACCCAAACCGCTATTGTGAATCTCCATGGAGTTGATACAGGGGACCAGTTCAGAGGATATGTGTCACCTCTACGCATGGCAGGGGGGGCAGGAGGGGGGAGTGTAGCTTATCTCCTCAGCCACCTGGTGCACCAGCCCCACCTTCAGTGCCAGTGATTTGGCTTGCCTAGGCTCTGCATGTATGTTTGGAATCATAGCTTCAAGGTATGGTCTGGTGTGGTGTGGTGGTTAGAGCACCAGGCTAGGAAACCTGGGTTCGAATCCCTGCTCTGCCATGGAAGCTTGCTTGGCCGATCTTGGGCCAGTCACACGCTTTCAGGTGTACTACCTTCACTGGGAAGGTAAAATGGGGGAGAGGAGAATGATATAAGCCATTTCAGGTCCCCAGTGGGGAGAAAGGTGGCTTAAATAAGTAAACCTAGTACACATAGGATGTAAACATAGTAAACATAAATCCAGGTAGGCAGCCATGTTGGTCTGAAGCAGTAGAACAAATTTAGAATCCAGCGGCACCTTTAAGACCAACGGGGTTTTATCCAAGGTATGAGCTCATACTTTGAATCAAACTTCATTGGTCTTAAAGGTGCCACCGGACTCTAAAATGATAAACATAAGTAAAACATAGGATGTCAACCATGTACAGAAAGCTTCTGTGTGATATATTTTTTTAAAAAAAAATATTTTTATTAAGTATGGAAAAATAACATTACATTCAATCACTTTGTCACATAGTAAGCCAAAAGTCATAACATTTAACCTCTAAACTCACAGATTATTTTTTATATCTATCAACATGACCTAAAGAGGAATCCAGTATTGCTCATTAAGCTCATGTTCTTGGGATAAATAGGGATTGGTTATTGAAACAGAGTTCTTAACATATGATCAGTTTCAAGAGAGCTTCATAGATAGAGCCATTTATGGTAGTTTGGGTTTGAGGGAAGTCAATCTTGTGTTGACATGTAGTTTAGCACAGGGGCCCATGTACGAACAAATCTGGAGTAAGTTGGTATGGAGGCTATCTGTGCTCTTAGTACAGAGTCAGATTTCTTGGCCATTACAAATGGGTCCCGTATTTTTTTCTGCCAGGCTGCTAAGGTTGGTGGAGAGGGGGACTTCCAAGCCACCGCAATTGTTAGCCTTGCCATTGCTAATAATATGGCTGTAAGTTCCTTGACATTCTCTCTAAGTGATTCATCCCATAAATTCAGGAGCATAATCTCGGGTTTACAGGAGAGAGACTGAGAGGTAATCAGGGGGAATTTCACATTACCCAGTTTCTCCCGGTTTCAAGCCGGTATTCTTCCATTTTGAGGTGAACCGGTACAGGGCTGCCATTTAAGCCACCGCAATTGTTAGCCTTGCCATTGCTAATAATATGGCTGTAAATTCCTTGACATTCTCTCTAAGTGATTCATCCCATAAATTCAGGAGCATAATCTTGGGTTTACAGGAGAGAGACCGAGAGGTAATCATGTTAATCTGCATTGCCACGTCCTTCCAAAATTGTGTGATAAATGTGACAATACAGCATCAGAGATGCTCAGGCATGCTCAGTGGGTGACTGGTCAGGATGGTAGGTTTGTTCCCCTTTCCCCTACTCCCCGCCACAGGTAGAAGTGGTGCATATTTCAGACAGATCCGGGATGTTTACAGATAACCATTTTGATAGGTGCATGCACTAGGGATCATTTTTAATTTCTCAACTATACGGCTTTGACCTCCTAAATCCCTTCTCCCTTGGGTGCATTAAACTCACGGTTCTCCATTTTTGTGACATCTTCTTTCCTTTTTCCCATAAAATGTGCACATTCTCAGCCTCCTTTGTGCATCGGCGAATCAGCATGATACATATGAATGATGTACATTTGTGTATAAATACTGGATGAATCGCATATAAAAATGCCATTCGACATGTATACACAACATGAACAAACCTAAAAAACCAACGATGAGAAGTGGAGAAGGCAGACCCTTGGCATTTATAGAAACGAACATGAAAAGAAACAAAACAGCGAATGTGATTTATCCCAAGGACCAGTCAGGAGCCCCCCAGTTCTAGTCCTGGCTGCTGGTGACAACAGCAGAACAAAAATGACCACAGGAAGGTTTTGTGACAGTCGTGCTTATCCAAGAGGTGACTAAGTTCATCTCTCAGAAGTGTACATGCCTTGCACATGGAATATCCCTGGCATTTTCTTTTAAAAGGATTACACATAGACAGGGGTATTTTGGGGCAGGAACGCACAGGAACAGAGTTCCGGCTGGCTTCAGAGTTGGCCACACCCACTACAGCCAAAACCTCTGGGTGTGTGGCTACAGAGGGAAGGCCTGGAGATTGACCCCCCCACCAGCGACTCTGAGGCGGGAGGGCCGAGGGAGCCCTGCAAGGATCAGGGAGGTATTTAAATACTTCCCCGTGCCTTCCCCAGCCTGTCCAAGGGCCAGCTTGCCCGGGCTCCCCGCAGCCACAGGGCGCCTGGGCAGGCCAAGGGAAGTTCAAACTGCCTCCCCTCCCCTCCAAGGGCCAGCTTGCCCAGGCAAGCCAAGGAGGGCATGGGGTGGGGCCTGATATGCTAATGAGTTTCTGCTGTTGGGTGTGGTCTATTATGCTAATGAGTTCCTGCTGGGCTTTTTCTACCAAAAAAGCCCTGCTTAATCCCATCGGTGCTTTTAAACACAACGCTGCCAGCTGCACACGCCCAGCTGGGCATCCCATGCTCTGAGAGTTCTGTAAGCTCTACTGGACCTGCAGGGCTTGCTGTGCTGTGTCCAAATGCATTTGGGGAACAAGGCGGGACAGAGCAGCCTCTTTAAAGTGAAGAAAAAACTGTCTCGATTCAGTCCTATTGTCTTCCGTGTTGTGGCTCATCTGATGCTTGGTGTTTGAGGACTGGGCCAACCTGGATGGCCCAGGGTAGTCCACGCTCATCAGATCTCAGAAGCTGAGCTGGGTCAGCCCTGGTTAGTCCTTGGATGGGAGACCTCCAAGGAAGTCGAGAGTTGCGTCGCGGAGGCAGGCAAGAGCAAACCACCTCTGGGCATCTCTAGCCTTGTAAAACCTGACATGATCTTCCCCTCCCCTCCAAGGGCCAGCTTGCCCAGGCAAGCCAAGGGAGGGCATGGGGTGGGGCCTAATATGCTAATGAGTTTCTGCTGTTGGGTGTGGTCTATTATGCTAATGAGTTCCTGCTGGCCTTTTTCTACCAAAAAAACCCCTGCTTAATCCCATTGGTGCTTTTAAACAATGCTGCCAGCTGCACACGCCCAGCTGGGCTTCCCATGCTCTGAGAGTTCTGGAAGCTCTACTGGACCTGCAGGGCTTGCTGTGCTGTGTCCAAATGCATTTGGGGAACAAGGCGGGACAGAGCAGCCTCTTTAAAGTGAAGAAAAAACTGTCTCGATTCAGTCCTATTGTCTTCCGTGTTGTGTCTCATCTGCTGCTTGGTGTTTGAGGACTGGGTCAACCTGGATGGCCCAGGGTATTTCAACAGCCATTCCACATGCAAAAGAACCTACTCAGGAAACAATCTATATGCAAAAGAACCTCCTCAGGAAAGCTATGTTCACAGCCTGGGGAACTCCTACAAGAGAATGGCTCAGCCCTACCCCACCTTCCTGAGTAGATATAACTGACCTGCCGATCATTTTCTTCTCACTTCGACACAGAGAGGACTCCATCTCTATGTGTTATACCTCTGAGGATGACAGGCACAGCAACTGGTGAAACGTCAGGTCCTACAATGCCATACAGCCCGGAAAATCTACAACAACTAATATGCTTCTCCCCATCTCCTTTTTTTTTGGAACTCCATTTCTCTTCTGAAGAAAGCTCAGGGGGTAGTGGAGCAACAGGGGAGTGCCAGGGACCTGGAAGGAAAGGAGGGCAGAAAAAGAGGGAGGAGGCCAGCACACGTGCAGTTTTCCCATGTGACATCCAGTGACCATCGATCATTTAACCCATCCACAACCTCCCCACCCCTTGATTCTATCCCATACTTATCAAATAAAATCTCATCATTTGCCCCCATGGTTTTCCCATGTGGAAGTGCTTGTGCAGTTGCTCTGGAACATTTATGCAAGCGTATAGAACATTATTCTGGGAATGGCTCTGGGAGGGAGGGAGACAGATGATGGGAGACAGGCGATGGGAGAAGGAATAGGAATCGCTTTGTTAGCCCTAATTGCCACTTGAATGCCTAACCTGTGTTTCCACACAAGCCCTCGTTCCTTGTACGAAGTTGTAAGTTCGAGTCCTGAATGGGCAAGGTTTGTTATCAGCAAGCCGTTTACAGCCCCTGGGCTGAGCATTAATTAAATGGCTTTTGTGTGCCGGCTCGCTCATTAGCACGCCTCTCCTTTAATCACCGGCTCTTCAGCCACCAAGACAATCTATAAATCTCCTCAAATATGAAATAATGAAGTGGAATGGTTCAATTTATTACAATGTAATAAGTCGGGATAATGTGGGGGTGGACAAGGCGGCGCTGCAGCTGTCTCCTTGCCGGGAGACTTTGCTTCTCATTACCCCTGGCAACCATGCGAGAGGAAGAGCAAGTCGGCAGCACTGCACTGACCACTGGTTAGCCTCTCTTTAGCTTAGACCTCATTCCTAAAAAATCTACCCGTTAGCATTGTCCATTAATTTGTGAGATGGGTCAGTGTGCGGGAGGGAAGGGGACCCATTGTCGTCTACGCACCACCAGCTCACAAAACTGCTGCTTCTCCAGACTGGCTCACTATGCTGCAGTGACTTATGGCTTTCAAGACCCTGACCTGGATGGCCCAGTTGAGCTCAGTCTCCTCTCAAGGTTGCTATGCAGAGGCAGGCAATGGCAAACCAACTCTGTTTGTCTCTTGCCTTGAAAACCCCTTGAAGAAGGAGGAGGAGGAGTCAGTTTTGATAACCCTGCTCTCCTCTAACTTAAGGCGTCTCAAAGTGGCTTACAACCGCCTTTCCCTTTCTCTTTCCACAGCAGTCACCTTGTGAGGTAGGTGGGGCAGAGAGAGTTCAGAGATAACGGTGACTGACCCAAGGTCACCCAGCTGGCTGCATGTACAGGCCCGTAGCTAACAACTTTTTGCTCAGGGGGCCCGTGTTTTTCTCAGGGGGCCCACCACCAATGGGGGTCACCCACACACAGCTTTCAGGGCTAGGCGCAATCCATGGATGGCTACACCTGATAAACCCTATCCAAAGAGTGGGTCCTCTACCTGGGAACTTCTCAAAATTAGCACGTGGGAGTAGGATGCAACAAACAGAACACGCGTCTGCTCTGCTGACCTCTCAAAGGCTGGGCTTCTTAGACCAAGTCTTAACAGTCCAGAGACTTTATTTATTAAAACATTTCTACTACACCTCTGCGCCATCGCCAAAAAGACAAATAAGCAGGTCATAAGAACATAAGAAGAGCTCTGTTGGATCAGACCAATGGTCCATCTAGTCTAGCATCCTGTCTCACACAGGATCCTCTGGATGGCCCACAATAGGGCACAGAGGCTGAGGCCTTCCCCTGAAGTTGCCTCCTGGCTAACTGTGCATATAATATCCCCTGGGGTTGAGAAAACAGCAGAGGAGACAACTGAATCCTCTCCTCCCCCTATGACATGGTCCCAGGGGTCATTTCCTGCAGGAGCGCACAGGAGCGGAGCTCAGGCAGTAAAGAGCCCAGGGGGCGGGCACATGCAACAAGCCCCACCCCCTGCTCCCAGCAGCCCTCAGTCAGAGAAAGAAGCAGCCAGGTAAATTGCAGAGCTCCCCCCAGCCCTCCCCCCAAAAAACAGTCCAGTGGCACCTTTAAGACCAAGTTTTATTCAGGTACAAGTTCTCCCTCCTCTGCCAGGACAGATCTGCACATATAGCTAGCAATCCAAAACAGTCTAGTGGAGCCTGAGTGGTGGGTGTTGCCTTCTGACACACTTCCGGGGATGACAGGGGGTGTGGCACATGCAAATAAGTTATGCTAATGAGTGCCTGCACCTCTTTTTCTACAAAATGACCCCTGCTTAGACTTAGATCAAGCCAAGCCTGAATTCAGTCTAGAAGTCAAAGTGACTGAACCGAGGCTGCAGCACTTTGGTCCCATCATGAGAAGAGTCATGAAGGAGTCACTGGAAAGGACAATAATGCTAGGAAAAGTGGAAGGAAGCAAGAAACACATGAAATTGAGCAAACTTCAGAGGACGGCGGAAGACAGGAAGGCCTGGCGGGATCTGGTCCATGGGGTCACGAAGAGTCAGACTCGACTGTGCGACTGAACAACAACAAAGCAGTAGAAAAGAGCAAGAGTCCAGTAGCACCTTAAAGACTAACAAAAATTTGTGGTAGGGTATGAGCTTTTGTGAGTCACTGTTCCCTTCTTCAGATAGCCTTTAAGGAATTACAAACAACAGTTGGCTTCACCTGGAAAAAATATAAAATTTCAAGCCATCACATCCTTTATAAGAATAACTCAGAAGAGTTCCTATCGTAGGCATGTCAAAATATGATGGCCTGACTCTGTGAGCCTCTAAGAGCCCTCCTCACTCTCTCTGGTGGGCTCTTCCAAAGAACCAAGGTCACTCCTGTGGAGGAACACACCTGGGTGGTGACCAGTCAAAGAGATTTTAAAGGGAGCTTCAACAACACAAGAGAGAAGGAGGAGGAAGAGTAGGAGTTGGATTTACACCCTGCCCTTCACTTGGGCGTGTGCAGCTGGCGGCGTTGTGTTTAAAAGCACCAATGGGATTAAGCAGGGCTTTTTTGGTAGAAAAAGCCCAGCAGGAAGTCATTAGCATAATAGACCACACCCAACAGCATAAACTCATTAGCATATTAGGCCCCACCCCATGCCTTCCCTTGGCTTGCCTGGTTTACAATCTCCTTCCCTTCCTCTCCTTACAACAAACACCCTATGAAGTAGGTGGGGCTGAGAGAGCTCTTTCAAGGACTGCTTTTGAAAGAACAGCTCTGAGGGGAACTTGTGACTGGCCCAAAGTCACACCAGCAGCTGCATGTGGAGGAGTGGGGAATCGAATTTAGTTCTCCAGATTAGAGTCCACTGCTGTTAACCACTACACCACACTGAGCCTGAGGTGGTGCAGGCTCATCTCAGCTGAGGCAACCCCCAAGGAAAACAGGTCCCAAAACATAGAACTAAGATTGTTAGGAAATTCCTGGATATTTTTTTTTTTTGGGGGGGGAGCCCAGGGAGAGAATCTGTGTGATGCCATAGAGTCACCCTCCAAAGCAGCCAAATTTTCTCCAGGGGAATTGATCTCTGTAGTCTGGAGATCAACTATAGTTTTGGGAGAATCCCCAGTTCCTACCTGTAGGTTAGCCTGAGGCCCAGCCCTCAAACACCAAGCATCAGATGAACCACAACATGGAAGACAATAGGACTGAATCGAGACAGTTGCAGGTCCAGCCTCCATGATGCAAGACGGAGAGATCGTCCACCTTCTTTTATGTGCGTGTGAGAGAGAAGATTGAGAGAGAACAGAAACAGAGGAAGCTGCCCTTAAGAAGAAGAAGATGAGAAGAAGAGATTGGATTTATACCCCGCCCTTCACTCGGAGTCTCAGAGCTGCTTACAAACTCCTTTCCCTTCCCCTCCCCACAACAGGCACCCTGTGAGGTGGGTGGGGCTGAGAGAGCTCTGACACAAACTGCTCTTTGAGGAACAGCTGTGCCAGAGCTTGTGATTGACCCAAGGTCACATCAGCAGGTGCAAGTGGAGGAGTGGGGAATCAAACCCGGTTCTCCCAGATTAGAGTCCGCTACCCTTAACCACTACACCATACTGGTTTAAGAGTAGCATCCTACTTCAAAAGAAGGGATCATACAGCAGGAAGGAAAGGGTGCTCTAGGTGTCCTGACCTCTCTATCTGTCTGAACTCTTTGGTGCCATCTTCTCAAGTCTTAGACAGGAGACAGCCCCGAGTCCTCCCCTTCTAACAGACGGGACACCACTGCTCCACTGCTCCAGCATTCGCACTGGCTGTCTATCGTCCCTGCCAGGCAGTTTTCAAGGTGCTGGTGGGAAGCACCGTCAAGTTGCAGCCGACTCATGAAGACCCTGTCGGGTTTTACAAGGCTAGAGATGCCCAGAGGTGGTTCGCATTTCCCGCCTCCCGGCCGCAACCCTCGACTTCCTTGGAGGTCTCCCATCCAAGGACGAACCAGGGCTGACCCAGCTCAGCTTCTGAGATCTGATGAGCGTGGGCTACCCTGGGCCATCCAGGTCGGGGCATTCAAGGTGCTAGAACAGGACGTTCCCCAGCTCAGGCTGCTGGCTGTAAGGTGCTTTATTAATTTGCCCCCAATGGAGCTTGGGGTTGGCAAGGCAGCTGTGAGGGAGGGAAGAGGAGGGGCATGGGAGACCTCCAAGGAAGTTGAGGGTTTGAAGCAGCAGTTTTGTGAGCTGGTGGTGCATAGACGACAATGGGTCGTCCCCCCCCACACTGACCCGTCTCACAAATTAATGGACAATGCTAACAGGTAGATTTTTAGGAATGAGGTCTAAGCTAAAGAGAGGCTAACCAGTGGTCAGTGCATTGCTGCCGACTTGCTCTTCCTCTCGCACGGTTGCCAGGGGTAATGAGAAGCAAAGTCTCCCGGCAAGGAGACAGCTGCAGCGCCGCCCTGTCCACCCCCACATTATCCCGACTTATTACATTGTAATAAATTGAACCATTCCACTTCATTATTTCATATTTGAGGAGATTTATAGATTGTCTTGGTGGCTGAAGAGCCGGTGATTAAAGGAGAGGCGTGCTAATGAGCGAGCCGGCACACAAAAGCCATTTAATTAATGCTCAGCCCAGGGGCTGTAAACGGCTTGCTGATAACAAACCTTGCCCATTCAGGACTCGAACTTACAACTTCGTACAAGGAACGAGGGCTTGTGTGGAAACACAGGTTAGGCATTCAAGTGGCAATTAGGGCTAACAAAGCGATTCCTATTCCTTCTCCCATCGCCTGTCTCCCATCATCTGTCTCCCTCCCTCCCAGAGCCATTCCCAGAATAATGTTCTATACGCTTGCATAAATGTTCCAGAGCAACTGCACAAGCACTTCCACATGGGAAAACCATGGGGGCAAATGATGAGATTTTATTTGATAAGTATGGGATAGAATCAAGGGGTGGGGAGGTTGTGGATGGGTTAAATGATCGATGGTCACTGGATGTCACATGGGAAAACTGCACGTGTGCTGGCCTCCTCCCTCTTTTTCTGCCCTCCTTTCCTTCCAGGTCCCTGGCACTCCCCTGTTGCTCCACTACCCCCTGAGCTTTCTTCAGAAGAGAGATGGAGTTCCAAAAAAAAAAGGAGACGGGGAGAAGCATATTAGTTGTTGTAGATTTTCCGGGCTGTATGGCATTGTAGGACCTGACGTTTCACCAGTTGCTGTGCCTGTCATCCTCAGAGGTATAACACAAAAAGGTGGAGTACTCTCTGTGTCAAGGTGAGAAGAAAAATGGGAGGCAGGTAATTTATATCTGCTCAGGAAGGTGGGGTAGAGCTGAGTCATTATCTTGTTGGAGTTTCCCAGGCTGTGACATGCTAATGGAGAAGCTTTCCTGAGGAGGTTCTTTTGCATATAGATTGTTTCCCGAGGAGGTTCTTTTGCATGTGGATTGGCTGTTGAAATTATAATCTTATCTGTAGTGCTATTGTCAGATGTAGAGCCTTTTGTGTTTTTCATTTTTAAACTCTCTTCTTTCCTGTTGAAATTGTGTTTATGTTTATGAATTTCAATGGCTTCCCTGTGTAATCTGACATGGTAATTGGATCTGTTGTCCAGCCTTTCAGTGTCTTGGAACAAAAAGAAGCATATTCTTTAGATGTGCTGCCAGCCTGTCTTTCTAGCCAAACTGAGGGCATAACTACATAGTATGCCGGACATGTGTCAGGTCACAAGTGCTTGACCCGACTTGCAGTCAGATTTACACTGGGGGAACTCACCTGAAAAGCACTTGCTTGTTCAGTGGTTCAAGAGGGAAGAAGGAGCTTCTGGTTTCCCTCTCATCTGGTTTTTGCCCGTGGAAACAATAGCGGGGCACTTTCCTTTCCATTGGCTACACATGCCCTTCCTAGGGCCACTGAAGCCAGAGGAAAGGGCCAAAAAGCCCTCCCACTGTGGCCCTTTCCACTGGCAAAAGTGAGGTGGGAAGGAAAGCAGGTGAGTTCCCCCCAAGGAAGGTCTGACGGAAAGTGTCCAGTTGCACACCCATGACCCAACATGTGTTGGGCGTATCATGTAGTCACTCCCTGGAGGATATGCACACTGACTAACTGAAAAATCCATTCAAGCCTTCAGCCTTGAATTCCTTTGCCCGTCCCCTTCCCTCCCTCACAGCTGCCTTGCCATCCCCAAGCTCCATTGTGGGCAAATTAATAAAGCACCTTACAGCCAGCAGCCTGAGCTGGGGAACTTCCTGTTCTAGCACCTTGAATGCCCCGACCTGGATGGCCCAGGGCAGCCCACGCTCATCAGATCTCAGAAGCTGAGCTGTGTCGGCCCTGGTTCGTCCTTGGATGGGAGACCTCCAAGGAAGTCGAGGGTTGCGTTGCGGAGGCAGGCAAGGGCAAACCACCGCTGGGCATCTCTAGACTTGTAAAACCCTACAGGGTCTTCATAAGGCGGCTGCCTTGAATAATGCCTGGCAGGAATGATAGACAGCCAGTGCGAATGCTGGAGCGCTGGTGTCCCATCTGTTAGAAGTGGAGGGCTTGGCGCTGTCTCCTGTCTCAAACTTGAGAGATAGCACCAAAGAATTTAGACAGATAGAGAGGTCAGGACGCATAGAGCAGGGGTGGTCAAACCGTGGCTCAGGAGCCACGTGTGGCTTTTTCACACATATTGTGGGGCTCCCGGCAGGGCAGATGGGGAAGTGAAGGGGGAAGTATGCCTCCCCACTGGTCTTCCCTTCCCTAGCCAGTGCTCCCCTCCCTGGGTAGAATCGAGGTAGGGGGAAACAGAGAAAGAAAGCAACTTTAACTTTAAGTGCATTCTCAAAGCATGGCCGGCTTGGAGAAAGCATTTAAGTATCATCGTCAATATCAGGTTTTACCCCTTTTGTTTTTATTTCTGGGAGTCTTATTTTGCGTTAATGTTAATAAAAAGCAGATTTGCACATTTTCCAATAAAAACGTGTGTGTAATATTTGTTCGTGTCTTGCGGCTCTCAGAGGTCTGGTGTTTCTTCTATGTGGCTCTTAACGTTAAGCAAGTTTGGCCACCCCTGACATAGAGCATCCTTTCCTTCCTCCTATCTGGTCCTTTCCTTTGAAGTAGGATGCTACTCTTAAGGGCAATTTCCTCTGTTTCTGCTCTCTCGCGCACTTCTCTTTTAGGTAAAGGTAAAGGTTCCCTTGCTCGAAAGCCAGTCGAATCCGACTCTAGGGTTGCGGTGCTCATCTCCGTTTCAAAGCCGAAGAGCCAGCGCTGTCCAAAGACGTTTCCGTGGTCATGTGGCCAGCATGACTAAAGACCAAGGCGCACGGAACGCTGTTACCTTCCCACTGAAGTGGTACCTATTTATTTACTTGCAATTTCTTGCTTTCGAACTGCTAGGTTGGCAGGAGCTGGAACTAGAGACGGGAGCTCACTCCGTCATGCGGCACCTGGGTCTTGAACTGCTGAACTACCGACCTTCCACAGCCTGCAGTTCAGCGTCTTAACCACTTGAGCCACCGCTTTTGCATGCACACAAAAGAAGGTGCACGGTTTCTCCATCTTGCACCATGGAGGCTGGACATGCATCCAGCATCAAACATATCTAGTTAGCTTGAGTAGGTCCCTATCTCTATCCCTATCTCTTCCCTGCGCTCTCCAGCATATATTTCCTTTAATAAAAGTAGCTTATGAGTTGTAGAACTGATTTCTGACTCCGTGTACCTTCATACGTCTGTCACCACACCCAGCCCCAGCTCTGCTGTGTTAAAGCCTTGTGCGCTCTGCTGCTTTTTTGTACCAAGTCCAGAGAATCCAACACCATCAACTATCCGATCTCTGAAGCCTCCGTGCAAACATGTCCTGATATTACCGGAGTCAGTGATGTAATGACGGTTGGTTGAGGAAGAGGAACTGGCACTTTAATCAGTTTCCTTCCTTTAGCCATCCCTTGGCGGAGCATTCCATGAGAGTCGGCAATCGATTAGGCCAATAATTGGGTTCCAGTGGACAAGATGAAGGCATCCAAGGTGTAACTCAAGAGTTGGGATTTCGCCTGTAAATAACGGACAATGTATACTTGATGGTGGACAGTGTCTTATTTAAAAGATGGATTCTTCTGGGCTCTTCAAGTGGTTGGAGTGAGCCCAGAAACATGAATCCTCCCCCATTTTTTGTGTCTTGCTGGATACGGGCTACAGCTGATGCATCTCCTCCCCCCCCCCCCGTGAGATTCCCCGTCAAGTGTGCGTAACTGTGATTTTTCAGTAAGAAGGAATGAGGAAGGGATTGTGAGCTTTTAAAACATGGCATAAAGAAAGCGGCGAGGGGGGGGAAAATATAAACGATTCTGGCCCGCAGTGTGCAGATTTAATGATATTTACTTGGTTGATTGATGAATGAGATGGACGAGACATTGTGGCCCGTTCAGGGCGAAAAGTCTAAGTACCAGAACAGAGACTGAATCAATCAGCTTTCCTGCTTCTGTGGCCAAATGGGTTCATCAGTTAGCCACTGTCCCCAGCAGGGTTATAAATTACCCCCGGCTGAGGGACAGCATGTCAGCTGAGCTCGAGCCTCCATCTTCTCCAGAGAGATCAATGGCTCACCATAAATGGCAACAGCTCAGCTTAAATGAAACCACTAAAGTCACCACCAAGCTTTATGCTGCCGCTAAATTGGGGGTGGGGGTGGGGGTTGAATGTATATATTTTTGGAAAATCAAAGATGTGATGAAGTATCTTGACTGTTCCATTTGACACCAAGGGATACACAGGTCTCCACCCAGCGCTGACTAACAGATGGTGAGCATCAAAGAGGATAATGGAAAAGGTCACAGTGAGTTATGCTGTCATTAGGCAGGCTCAAATATGCATGTGCATGACATCTGTCCTCAGTGCTCGATGACCAGGTTGGCTGGGTGGAATCCATTGAAGAGCACTTTGTTTGTGATGATAGGGAAGGACTGTCCTAGGTGTTTTGGACAGCGATGGTTCACTCACCTGTATTTCTCAATGCTACAGTCACCAAAGAATGCAAACTCTAATCCCAGGTTCTTAGAGTTAGATTTAAGGGATGGAAACATTAGACTTAGCAATCAGCAGATTTCCCACATTCTGTACTGCTGTTATTCCAGTGCGCTGACCTAAGTATCCCAGGCTGTCCCCCTCTCATCAGATCTCGGATGCTAAGCGGGGTCAGCCCTGGTTAGTACTTGGATCGGAGACCACCAAGGAACCCCAGGGTTGCTTTGCAAACCACCTCTAAACATCTCTTGCCTTGAAAACCCTGCAGGGTCACCATAAATCAGCTGCCATCACTATTCCAATATACTGAGCTGTCTCTTGCTCATCCTGAATGCTGGCTTAACTACAAGCATTTCTAAAATTAATTCTAGAATTAGGGCATGACTAGTTTGTCATATCCCGTCGGCTCCTGCCATGCTGCGTTCCATATCACGACATCGCTCCAGCTCCGACTCCACCTCCACTTGACTCGGCCACCGCCCTCCCCGGATCGCTCGACTCTCTCCACCACCATCTTTCCTCTCGCTGCTGCCGCCTCTCTCTCTCTCCACTGCCACCGCCGACCGCACTCCCGGCACAGAGCCAGGAGGAGGGTGCCCGCTGCCACCTAGGGCAGGTACCCATTCCTCTTGTTATTACTAGAGCCGCTGGGTTGGCGGGAGCTGGGCCGGGGGCCGGGGGCTCAACCCGGCCACAGTGGGGATTTGAACAGCCATTATGGCTGTTCGCTATTGATGTTAACCGCAGGCGTCGTACTGCCTGCGCCACCGCTCCCTTAGACTTAGCAATCATCAGATTTCCCACATTCTGTACTGCTGTTATTCCAGTGCGTTGACCTGAGTGTCCCAGGCTGTCCCCCTCTCGTCAGATCTCAGAAGCTAAGCAGGGTCAGCCCTGGTTAGTACTTGGATCGGAGACCACCAAGGAAGCCCAGGGTTGCTTTGCAAACCACCCCTAAACATCTCTTGCCTTGAAAACCCTGCAGGGTCACCATAAATCAGCTGCCATCACTATTCCAATATACTGAGCTGTCTCTTGCTCATCCTGAATGCTGGCTTAACTACAAGCATTTCTAAAATTAATTCTAGAATTAGGGCATGACTAGTTTGTCATACCCCCTCATGGACCACTGCCTTGTCGTGGTCGATGCAACGAACATGAAATTGAGCCAACTTCAGAGGACGGCGGAAGACAGGAGGGCCTGGCGGAAGCTGGTCCATGGGGTCGCGAAGAGTCGAACTCGACTGTGCGACTGAACAACAGTTTGTCATAAATTTCATTTCCTTTATTTGTATTACTTTATGTTACCAATGGGCATGAATGAATTGATAAAACACTGTAAAAAAAACCTTGCTATGATCATGTATGTGGTTGCGTCTGGATTCTTTTTATTTGATGTTTTACTGATGCATACATGAGCTTCTGTACATTGGCAAAATGCCACACAGAAGGAACATTGCTAAATTGTAAATACAATCACATCAAGAATGGGGTTTTTTTGGTGGCATTTTATTGATGCAGATGTGCATGTATGTACTCTAGGAATAGAGGGAAATAATGCATGTGGATTAAAGGACTTGGAGGTTCTAGCACACCAATCACGCACAGTGTTCCCTAAAAACACAGAAACAAAAGTCGAAACAATGGAAGATTCCTGAAAACTAAACACATGCTTCTTAGTGCTGCAGTCATCAAAGGATGAACATGCATTGGTTCAGTTTAGAAACTACCGTAATTCAGAATTCCTAACTATGTAAAAAAGTATTCTGGAAGCATCCCATCTTAAATGCGGTCATCAAATTTCATTAACTTTCAAAACGCATCCTTGTTCATCCATTTCCAGTGACCTGTCATGATGTATCTGGAATGATAGTGTGTATGTGTGTGTTTCATTTTCTTGAGCAATGTTCCAGGACGCAAAACTTGATAGATTAGTACGTCCTGGAGATTAAGGTCATTGCTGAAGTTATGAAACCCTGAAAGTTCCTTTGGAGAGAGACCTATTTTTGCCAGGCTTTTAAAACAAACCTTCACTTTATATTTACTGGAATGCATTTCATTTCAACCCTTTGCTAAATTTTGTTATAAGTTCATTTCCTGGATGTAGGTTCCTCCTTGCAACAGTGGACAACGTGTGGCCACAGAATGCTGCATGTTAATTCATAGCAGTTTCAAATGACTGAATCCATATAGGAGAATCCTATAGGTGTCTAGGAAGTTTATCTGAAGTTCAAATGGATCGTGTTGCTGGTACAATGTGGTGACATCATTATCATGTGCTGGGATAGGAATGTTTCTAAAGACAACTTTATGTCCATTTCAGAGCACACTCAGAAACTCCAGACAGTCTGTGGCAGGGGTGCCCAAACCTTTGGAGCCCATGGGCACTTTTGGAATTCTGGCACAAGGTGGGGGGCGGGCACAACCACAAAATGGCTGCCACAGGAGGTACAGCCAATCACAAAATGGCTGCCACGGGAGGTGGAGCTGTGCACACACCCAGAGAAAGTCCAAGTACTGGGAAGAAGAAGGGTAATTTTAAAAACCTACTGGGAAAGGAGAGACTAAAAATCAGCACTGTTGTGGCAGCTGCCAACAAAGCAGGTGTTGTAAGTCAGTCTGTGCTGAGTGATGGCTCAGATTTCTCAGAGGAAGAGGTACCTGCTAGCCCTAAGCCAGCAATGAATAGCTGGCCGCAGCCAGCTCTGACCCAGAAGGAGAACAAGAGATCAGGTTACTAGCTGATCAGGAGTCACAGCCTACAGCTGAAACCCAGCCAACCCCTTGTAGCTCTGAAGGGGTAGACAAGTCTTCAGCAGCCACTCCCAGCCCACCCAGCTCACCCACACCCTTGCAGCACTGATGCTGTCAGAGACGCTTAGAGTTGCAAGAAAGGAGAAGAAGTGCAAGACTCATGGCCCATTGTCAGCTGTCAATTGAAGAGATGAATGATTAGTTTCAGGATGACTGCCAAGGAACTGACTGGGAGTTTGGCTCATTAAGACTTGACTATAAATTCAGCTGGGAGAAGCAGCAATTTATGGATGCAATAAGTTCACTTTGCTACTGAGCCATCAGCCTTGCTGCTACCAGACCTCTGCAACCTTGAGGTGGACCTGACAACGGGCTTTTCTGGAACCCCTGACCGGATTTGCTACCTGGAACTCCTTGACCCTAGACTGGACTTTGGTAAACCTGCTCGTTGGAACCCCTGACTTTTGGACTGGACTTTGGTTACTCTCTGCAACCTTGCCTGTGACCTGCCCTGTGGGACTGCAGCCTGTGCCTCCTGGGGAAGCTACATCAGTACAGCAACATTATTTTAATCTGCACAGCCAATCAGCTCTTCAGTGGCCAGTCAGAAGCCATGCTGCACAACAGTCCCACCTGGCTCCTCCCACTTTCTGAAAACACTTGGTGTGCCCACAGGCACCGTGTTGGGGACCCCTGGTCAACCTGAATGAATGAGGACAGACTCACCACATCTGGCAAAGCGATCAATGTGTTTCTGAGTTTGGAAGCTTCTTTCAGGGAAAGACTTCCAATGGCCCTTGGCGAGCCAACTGACAGCCGGCCAGGAGAAAGTGGACCTGACTCTCAATGGTGCCAGCAGTGTTTCAGGGGCCAGTCAGCTAGTCTCGTTCTAAAGTAAAGGTAAAGGTTCCCCTTGCTCGAAAGCCAGTCAAATCCGACTCTAGGGGGTGGTGCTCATATCCGTTTCCAAGCCAAAGAGCCAGCGCTGTCCGAAGACTTCTCCGTGGTCAAGTTGCTGGCATAACTAAACACAGAGGCACATGGAACGCTGTTACCTTCCCACCAAAGCGGTACCTATTTATCACCTTGCAAATTCTTGCTCTCGAACTGCCAAGTGGGCAGGAGCTGGGGCCAGAGACAGGAGCTCACTCCGTCATGCAACACTTGGGTCTTGAACTGCCGAACTACCGACCTTCCAGTCTGCTGTTCAGTGTCTTAACCACTGAGCCAAAGCAGTCCTCCATCTTGAGCTTGAATGTTAACTGAATGTTAATTGAGATCAGTGTCCTATCTGAATTTAATGTAAGTTGATTAGTTGTAATTTGAAATAGGTTGTAATTTGAAATATCTTATATGTGTTCATAACAAAGGTAATATTACTATGTTACAGATTCTTAAGACTTGTTGTCTAACATTTATGAAACTGAGAGCTTTGGCACCACTATGTAAGTAAGCACTAAGATTATTGTATTGTCTCTTGTTATGAGTATAGCACATATTCTAAAAATTGTATTTTTGTACACTACAGAATATCTCCTGAAGAAGAACCACTTTTTTTTTTGAAACGTTGTTATGTAATCCGGAGACGACATTGATGTACCTTGGTTCAAGGATTTTCTTTTTCTTTTCTTTTTTAACATTTTATTTATTGGTTTTTATACATCATTAATTTTCTTCTATACATACATCTTAGAGTATAGACTTCCAGAATGTATTAATTATAATGATAAATATGTAATATTGTATATGATAACGGCAGCAAGAATATTATGGGCAAGATATTGGAATCAAGATAATACCCCAAAACAAGAAGAAGTGATAGAGAAATTAATGGAAGTAGTGGAAATAGATAAATTGAATTTAATGTTGCAAGGGAAAAATGAAGAACTCTTTGTAAAGCGATGGGCGGGAATGTATAATTGGCTAGAAAATGAATAAATGGTTCAAGGATTTTCTATTGAGTTGTGTATCATGTTGTAGTGCTTTAGATTGCAATACATAAACAGCATTCTTTATAAGTCTTAGGACTGTTTGACTGTGGGTCAGACTATCACGACTGTTGGCTTTATACTTGTTTAACTGATTGGGTCGTGTGTGTCCAGATTTTTTTCTTAATATACTGTCCAGAAAAGCCTAGGCTGGACAATCCTGTGAACGTCTAAAGGCTAGTAGCACATTCCCTTCCTACTGTTGTCATTCAAGGGGGAAAAAATGGACCGTTTCCTCAATAGATGGGCCAGCCCTGAATGTTTGCACAGTGCTGTACTTAAATTGCTGAAACATGTCTGCTGACTGCTGAGGACTTCATTTTCTGGATCTGTCAATCAAGAAGTGAGAGGCAGGCACTGCAACAGGGACATAAGTTAACAGCCTGACAGCCCTGGTGGAGAGTAGTGACTAGAACCTTGATAGCTGAATGGCACTGAAGTATTGTGTTCAGAATATGCCGGTTCACCCGAAACGTCTCCTCTCCTTCGACAGCACTTGTCCTATTGAAATATCTAGGGCGGGGGGCATACAAAATAAATCCTAGCTATCTGCTTTGTCAAACTTAGTCCTGCTTGTCCTTGAGGGTGTGTTTGAAACAGTGCACTTCCTTCCTTTAGAAAATACATTTCTCGCGGAGGAGGAAATTATTTGTAGCCTACCAAAAAGGAGGTTTTGCTGTTGGAGATCAGATCGATGATCCATCTAGGCCACTGTTGCTATTGTTATTATTTTACTATTATCTGTATACTAATAGCCAAGACGTCCCCTCTGTGCACATCGGGGGCACTTGGGGGGCAAAGAGATATTCCTGCACACTTGGGGCACTCTCCAGGAGTGCAGAAAAATCGGAAAGGTTTTAAAAACCATACGGGGGATATTTAAATCTCCCCCGGGAACTCTGCCTTGCCACTGTCGGGGGGGGGGAGGCTTGGTGGGCCAGCGGCTGGAAGCCGCTCAGGCCTCGCCACCAGTGGCGGGGGCGGAATGGGAGAAGGCTTACCTGTGGCTGCTTCCTCCTTAGTGAGGAGCTGCTTCTGGAGGCCGGGAGCCTTTGGGAATACTCCCCCCTCCATGAGTATTGCGGGTCCCGCTTCTTGTTTGTTATATTTATGAATTGCCCAATCCCTGCCACAGCCGTTAGATCATTAATAAAACATTTCAAAGAATCAGATGGCGAATAATTAACCAATCCCAGTTTTAACTGCCGGCTACTTCGTGGAAGGGGGGAAGGGGGTGAGATAGATGTAAATAGCAGAGACCAGAGAAGGGTACAGCCAATCAGCCAAGATGGAACCATCGCTGTCCTGAACCAAAAGCCTGGCAGAACATCTCTGCCTTGCAGGTCCCTCAGAATCGCATCAGATCACACAGGGCCCTGATGATACTTGGCAGAGAATTCCACCAGGTTGGGGCCAGGACTGAAAGGCCCTGGCCGGGGACAGCTGGATGTCTTGCTGTTTGTTAGAGATGACCACACTTTATTAAGAAACCTGTTAAGTAGCAACCTAGTACTATGAGCATTCCATAGTTCAGAGCTTGACACCATGCTCTTGTTTAATGGATAGGGTCACCAACCTCCAGGTGGTGGCTGGAGATCTCCAGGGGGTGGCTGGAGATCTTCTGGGATTACAACTGATCTCCAGGAGACAGAGATCAGTTCACCAGAAGGAAACAGCTGCTATGGCAGTTGACTCTGTGGCATTATACCCTGCTGAGATCCTTCCCCTCCCCAAAGCCTGCCCTCCTCAGGTTCCACCCCCAAAATCTCCAGGCATTTCTTAGCCCAGACCTTTCAGCTCTATTCAGGCCCGTAGCCAGGATTTTGTGGCTTATGGGGCAATTTTTTTTAATGGGGTTTGAATGTTGCAGTTTTTAAAAAATAAACCTAGCTCCCCGCAGTCTCCTCGCCCCACCATTCCTTGGCTGTAATTTCTCTAAGAAAAGCTTTTACAGAAGAAAATCTTGTGGTGCTGTCCCTTTATGAAAGGGGGCGGAGCCCTAAATAGCCCCACCGTGGCTATGGGCCAGGCTGTATTCATGGATGAATCTGGGGCTGAACTGCATCGTCTCTCTATCTCTGGTGATGTTGCCCCAATGTAGGTTTGTGGTTAAGTGCACAGACTCTAATCTGGGAGAACCCGGTTTGATTCCCCACTCCTCCACTTGCACCTGGCTGGATGACCTTGGGCAAGCCGTAGTTCTGATAAGAGCTGTCCTTGAAAAAGAGCAGTTTCTGCCAAGAGCTCTCTCAGCCCCACCTCCCTCACAGGGTGTCTGTTGTGGGGAAGGGAAGGGAAAGGAGTTTGTAAGCCACTCTGAGACTCCTTTGGGTAGTGAAGGGTGGGGGATAAATCCACTCTCCTCCTCCTCCTCCTCTTTCTCCTCCTCCTCCTCTTCTTCTTCAACACCCTCACTCAGGTCTTGCAAACTGAGTGCCCCTTGGCTTCCTTGATTGATTTCATCTATCATGTGCCATGTTTTCTTCTTTTCCTGCTGCCTTCAGCTTTCTTCAGCATTATTGCCAGTTTGGTGTAGTGGTTAAGTGCGTGGACTCTAATCTGTGAGCTCTCTCGGCCCCACCAACCTCACAGGGTGTCTGTTGTGGGGAGGGGAAGGGAAAGGAGTTTGTAAGCCGCTCTGAGACACCTTCAGGTAGCGAATCCAATCTATTCTTCTTCTTCTTCTTCTTGGGTGGGTTTGTGGATTTTTTAGCTCTTTCCAAGACACCTTCCCATTTCTGTCTCTCCCAGAAAAATCCATGGAACTTTTAAAGAGTTTAACTTTGAATGGTGTCTGCTCTGTTTCCTTCACGTGCTCTGCCTCGACAGATATTAAGCAGTGTTGCTATCAGGATTTCACCTACAGTAAAATTCTAGGCAGACTCAGAGATACCTGCTTCGGCGAAACATCTGAGGGATTTCAAGAGAAGCCCAAATGTGTCTGGATGTGGATCATTAAATTTGTCAGGAGGGTTCTGCACACCTTTAAGTGGAGGATCTTATGAAGCCAACAAACACGGAAGGAATTTGTCTGGGTATCGTTTCATGCATCCTTCACAATTGTGCTTTGGTGAGCTTTATAAGGAAGAAAGCTTTACAGAGTGAGAGATTAAAATGTGGACTTTGTGGCCAGAGGATGTAGTGATGGCCACAGAAACAGATGGCTTTAAAAGGGGATTAGACAGATTCATGGTCTATCAGTGGCTACTAGACATGCTGACTGAGGGGAACCTCCACATTCAGAAGCACTGAAACTCTGAATCCCAGAGCCAGGAGGCAACATCAACAAAGGCCTCGGCCTCCCTGTTGCTGGCCCTCCAGAGGAACTGGTTGGTCACTGTGTGAGACAAGATGCTGGTCTAGGTGGACCACTGGTCTGATCCAGCAGAGCTCTTTTTACGTTCTTGTGTTAGCATAGAATCGTAGAATCATAGAATGTTAGAGTTGGAAGGGACCTTGCAGGTCATCTAGTCCAACCCCCTGCACTCTGCAGGAGCATAGTCGAAAGACAGCCCTACAACATACCCGAAAGATGGTCGTCCAGCCTCTGCTTGAAAACGTCCAGTGAAGGAGAATCCATCATCTCCCAAGGCAGTCTGTTCCACTGCTCAACCACTCTTACAGTTAGGAAGTTTCTCCTGATATTTAGCCGGTATCAACTCCCTTGTAATTTCCACCCATTAGATCTAGTCTTGCAATCCGGAACAAGAGAGAATAGATCTGCTCCATCTTCTACATGACTGTCCTTCAAATACTTGAAGACTGCAATCATGTTCCTCTCATCTCTAGTTTATAGGTGTCTTAGCTCTTTGGAATGAAGGCTTCAGAGTAGGGAAGAGGCTGAACTTGCTGGTTCTGTTCAAAGAGAGAGCCAGCTTGATGTACTGGTCAAAGCACTGAACTAGGACTGGGGAGATCTGAGTTCAAATTCCAACTCAGCCATAAAGCTCAGTGTATGACCTTGGTCTGGTCACTGTTTTGCAGCTTAACTTTCCTCATAGGGTTATTCTGATGTAGGAGGGGTGAGTCATGGACACCACTCTGAGCACCTTGGAGGAAAGATGAAGAAGAAGAAGAAGAAGAAGAAGAGATTGGATTTATACCCCGCCCTTCACTACCTGAAGGTGTCTCAGAGCGGCTTACAAACTCCTTTCCCTTCCCCTCCCCACAACAAACACCCTGTGAGGTGGGTGGGGCTGAGAGAACTCTGACACAAACTGCTCTTTTTCAAGGACAGCTGTGCCAGAGCTTGTGACTGACCCAAGGTCACATCAGCAGGTGCAAGTGGAGGAGTGGGGAATCCAACCCGGTTCTCCCAGATTAGAGTCCGCACACTTAACCACCACACCAAACTGGTGTAATAATCCCTACTCTAGTTTTTTCTTTCTTTTGTGAGGAGTGAACCTTGTTTATCATTGTGTGTGTTCCTCGTGGCGGCCCCCCCCCCCCCCCGTAAAAATTTGTAACTGTAAGCCACCTCGAGCAGGACTCTGAAGAAACGGCATAGAAATATACTAAATAAATAAATATGCCATACAAAAAGTATAAAAGAAACAGAAGGGTTGCCACCGATATAACAAATTAATTAATCTTGACATTGTGTGTACAATAGCCAGGAGACTCAAAGATTGTCTGGCAGCCAGAAGTTGTAGCTTTTTAGCATTATGTACCACTAGGTCAGTAGTTCAGCAGTTCGAGACCCAAGTGCCGCATGATGGAGTGAGCTCCCATCTCTAGTTCCAGCTCCTGCCAGCCTAGCAGTTCGAAAGCAAAAAATTGCAAGTAGATAAATAGGTACCACTTTGGTGGGAAGGTAACAGCGTTCCATACGCCTTGGTGTTTAGTCATGCCGGCCACATGACCACGGAAACGTCTTCGGACAGCGCTGGCTCTTCGGCTTTGAAACGGAGATGAGCACCGCAACCCTAGAGTCGGATTCGACTGGCTTTTGAGCAAGGGAACCTTTACCTTTACCACTAGGTGGTGAGCTAGACTTGTTTTTAAGGAAAGAGACATTTCAGAGGTGGTTTGCCATTGCCTGCCTCTGAGTCATGACCCTGGTATTCCTTGGAGGTCACCCTTCCAAATGCTAGCCGAGGCTGACCCTGCATAGCTTCTGAGATCTGATGGGATTGGGCTAGCCTGTTGGACTGAACCGGATGACAATGATAACATAACGAATCAAGAAGAAGTGAAAATGACCTCAGTGGCTCATCTCTTCTCCAAGTCCAGAAATAATTCCCTGGTAAATGGAATGGCTGGGCAATCCCACGTGATAATTCTTTGTACTTGTACAGGGACGTATCCACCTCCTGGAAATCGGAGCCAAGCACAGTGTTAATCCACCCCATTGCCTCCTACTCAATGCAACAAGCAATTAGTTAATGTTTGAGGAGTTCTTGGCAAACATTGGTTTCTAATTGGTATTATCCGTAGCTACATTGAAACGCTTTGAAAAAAGCCCAGGGAGGTTAAACGGGTTCACGGGGAAACAGGCTGTATTGGCAAAGCTCCATCCTTTATTTATTCATTTGCTTACAATTGTATCGATTTCTAAAATGAAAAACATAAGCAAAAGACTTCACCACCACTGTATTACTTTAGAAACATCCATTAATAATGGGTGTATTGACAAAACTGACAAAGGAAATTAAAAAAATAACCAGTCCATGCAATTGATCGGCAGAGTCTGCAGGACTGGAACTCCGGCAAGACCCCAGGTTCTGTCTTGGCATACTCTCGGATGGCAACTTCTTAATTCCCTTTTCTCAGAAAGCTGGCATAATACTGCTGTTGAAACTTTCACTGTTTCTTGTTTCTCTGCAGACGTCTTCTGTAAGAGCTCTGCTGAAATGAACTTGGGCTTTGCCAAAGGACTTCAAAAGAGTAGCTCAACTCCCCTCTATGCCACAATAAATGTATTAGTCATAAGAACATAAGAATATAGGGTTGCCAACTCCAGGTTGAGAAATACCTGGAGATTTTGGGGTTGGAGCCTGAGAAGAGTGGGGTTTGGGGAGGGGAGGGACTTCAACAGGGTACAATGCTACCGAGTGGACGGCTTCAAAAGGGAATTAGATAAGCACAAGAGGGGGACCCGCGATACTCGCGGTGGGGGAGAAGAGCTCCGTCTCCTCCATCCCCCCCTCAATCTCCCCGAGGCTGCGGCGGCGAAGCCGGTCCTCCACCCCCCACCCCGCCCGGCTCCAACCCGGCCGGGCTTTGCGGCGGCGGCGAGGCCAGTCCTCCCCCCCACCCGGCTCTGAGGTGGAGGCGGCGGCGGCGAGGCC
>NW_015172047.1:245021-260420 GCF_001447785.1 Gekko japonicus | reverse complement strand
GGATTTAAACATCCCCCCGATCCCCCCAAAAAATTTTTCAACTTTTTCGATTTTTGTGCACACGTGGGGACTGGCCCACATGTGCACAAACCTCCCCCTCCCCCCCAAGTGCCCCCAGAGCGCTGATTTAGCGATCCGCACTCAGGGGGCAACTTGGCTATTAGATATATAGATATGGAGCAGAGGTCCATCAGTGGCTATTAGCCACAAGGTATAGATAGGGACTCTGGGGCATGTGATGCTCTGTCATCTTGGTGCTTGGGGGGGGGTCAACAGTGGGAGGGCTTCTAATGTCCTGGCCCCACTGGTGGACCTCCTGATGGCACTGGTATTTCTGGCCACTGTGTGATACAGAGTGTTGGACTGGATGGGCCTTTGGCCTGATCCAACATTGGCATCTCTTATGTTCTTATGTTCTTATGTCCACCTTCCAAAGTGGCCATTTTCTCCAGGTGAACTAACCTCTGCTGCCTGGAGCTCCAGCCACCACCTGGATGCTGACAACCCTACAAGAAGAACCCGGCTGGATCAGACCAGTGGTCCATCTAGTCCAGCATCCTGTCTCCCACAGTGGCCAACCATTTCCTCTGGAAGCCCAGGAACAGGACATAGATGCCGAGCCTTGATGTTGCCTCCTGGCTCTGGGATTCAGAGACTGGTTGCCTCTGAATATGGTGGGTCACTTTAGTTAACATGGCTAGTAGACACTGATAGACCTATCCTCTAAGACAGCTTGTACGTTTGGCTTCAACAGACTAACGTTCTGGCATTCATTTCAGTGGTGTTTGTTAAGGATTGTGTAGCCTCGATTTTTTTTTGCTCTGCCCATGCACCAAAGAGTCGCATTTAAGGCTGCTGACTCCGGCTTGGGAAATTCCTGTAGATTTTTGGGGTGGTCCTTGCAGCTACCATTTAGTCCATGTCCTTGACTGACCTGTTTCCACAGTCCGACGTTGCAGTCATATTTTAGAGTCTTTTAGAATGCTTTATAAAGCGGCTGCATGGCAACAGCAGTTTGCGGATGTAATAACTCAGGGATCATTTCCTGCGGGAGCGCACGGGAGCGGAACTCCGGCAGTAAGGAGCCCAGGGGGTGGGCACATGCAACAAGCCCCGCCCCCTGCTCCCAGCAGCCCTCAGTTGGGCCACGAGGCGCAAGAAGCAGCAAGGTAAGTTGCAGAGCCCCCCCCCCGGCCCGCCATCAGGTACAAGCTCTCCCTCCTCTGTGCAGACAGATGTGCACGTTCATAGCTAGCCATCCAAAACAGTCCAGTGGCACCTTTAAGACCAAGTTTTATTCAGGTACTGTGGGTACAAATTGTCACGGCCCCCCCCCCCAATAGCTAGCAATCCAAAACAGTCCAGTGGGGCCTGTGCGGTGGGTGTTGCCTTCTGACACACTTCCAGTGATGTCAGGGGGTGTGGCATATGCAAATAAGTTATGCTAATACATTATGCTAATGAGCTCCTGCACCTCTTTTTCTACGAAATGACCCCTGCAATGAGTATACTTTGTTACTGAGCCACCGACCTTGCTTCCACCGGACCTCTGCAATCTTGAACCAGACCTGACAACTGGCTTTTTTGGAACCCCTGACCTTGGACTGGACTTGCTGCCTGGATCTCCTTTACCCTAGACTGGACTTTGGTAAACCTGTTCTCTGGAACCCCTGACATTTGGACTGGACTTTGGTTACTCTCTGCAACCTTACCGGTGACCTGCCCTGCTGGACCCCAGCCCCTGCCTCCCTAGGGAAGCTGAATCGGTACATTTATCTTAAAAGCCCCTTGCTGAGGTCACCAAGAGTCAGTTGAGGCTTGATGGCACTTATGCACATATTAATTATATTGGGTTGGCTTGACTGAGCATGGGATTGAATTCTGGCTCTCTCCAGTCCCAGTCTGCTACTCTAACCATTATACTACACAACCAGTTTGGTGTAGTGGTTAGGAGCATGGACTCTCATCTGAGAGAACCGGGTTTGATTCTCCACTCCTCCACATGCAGCTGCTGGTGTGACCTTGGGTCAGTCATAACTGCAGTGCTCCCTCGAAGCTGTGGAGTCCTGTGAGCAAAAATTACACTTTGTGAGCTACTGGCATTAAAGTTGTGAGCAGGTGATTTGGCTACTGCATAAATCAGTTTCCTCTGGAGCCATCCTTCCTGAGCTAAGACACAAATGTGTGAGCTGGAGGCTAAAGAACTGTGAGCTAGCTCACACTAACTCAGCTTAAGGGAACACTGGTCACAAGTTCTTTCAGAGCTGTTCTTTCTCAGGAGCAGGAGGGGAAGGGAAAGGAGATGGCAAGCCATTCTGACCTTGGGTCAGTCATAACTGCAGTGCTCCCTCGAAGCTGTGGAGTCCTGTGAGCAAAAATTACACTTTGTGATCTACTGGCATTAAAGTTGTGAGATGGCAAGCCATTCTGAGATGGCAAGCCATTCTGAGGCTCCGAATAGTGAAGGGTGGGGTGTAAATCCAATCTCTCTTCTTCTTCTACTACATGGCCTGTGTGAGTTAACCACTTAATCAGGAAGTAATCTCAGGCTGTCAGTGGCTGGGAGTTTTTGTGCTATAACTGCAATGTGTGGATTACAGATGAAGGTAGAATTCTGAATTTAAATTGAAAGGCCATGCCAAGTATTGCAGCCGCACAATGTCAAATGGAGAATGTCTGAGGAAAGGGCACTTGTAGGCTTGCCAAGTCCCCCCGAGGGGCGAGGAAACCCCCGCCCCAGAGGTCCGTTCCCCACCTCCGCCGGATTGGGCCCCGGGGGGAACTCCACCTTGATGTGCATGTCAACAGGAAGTGACGTGACCACGCCGGGCACGCTGGGGGCGGGGCCACAGTCATCCGAGGGAAAACTCTATGGTTTTCCCTCGGATGGTCGTGGCCCTGCCCCCAGCGTGCCCAGCGTCGTCATGTCACTTCCTGCGCACTTTGCACACGCGCGCTCCGGGATTGGCCCAGGAGTCCCCCGCTCCGGAACAAGGTGAGACTTGGCAACCTTGGCACTTGGCTCACCCTGTCCCAAATGGGGACTCAGAACCTGGCTTTCTGAATGTTAAAGGTTGTCTGAATTTTGGCTTGGGCTATTGCCTTTTGAGACCCACTTTTCAATAAACACCGAAGTCTCATGGTAGAATGCAGCAAAGTTCATTATCAACTTGTCAAACTCATTTTTTCCTCAGCAATATCTGAAAAACTTGAAAAACTTTTTTTCAAAAACCCCCTAATATATTTGTTTTTTAAAAAATGTTTCACAAGAAGAAATGCACCAGTCAAATTTTCCAAATTGCCCCTCCCCCAATTTCAGTCCTAATGGATAGTCAGTGAAAAATTAAAAGAAGGTTTTTAAAGGAGCTGTATGTTTCTGTGGCTAATCTTATAAACAAAGGCCCCAAGTACATATGACCAGGGGTCATTTCGTAGAAAAAGAGGTGCAGGAGCTCATTAGCATAAGTTATTTGCATATGCCACACCCCCTGACATCATCGGAATTGTGTCAGAAGGCAACACCCACCGCCCAGGCTCCACCGGACTGTTTTGGATTGCTAGCTATTGGGGGGGGGGACGTGCAGATCTGTCCTCGCAGAGAAGGGAGAGCTTGTACCTGAATAAAACTTGGTCTTAACGGTGCCACTGGACTGTTTTGGACCGGGGGGCCGAGGGGGGGGCCTCTGCAACTTACCTGGCTGCTTCTTGCTCTGACTGAAGGCGGCTGGGATCAGGGGGTGGGGCTTGTTGCATGTGCCCGCCCCCTGGGCTCTTTACTGCTGGAGGTCCGCTTCTGTGTGCTCCTGCAGGAAATGACCCCTGCATATGACACTGGGTGTTCATGATATGCATGCCAGGCCCTGGGAGCTTTTATAGTGGGGCATTGGGAGGAAATGATATCTGAACACCAAAATGAGATGTAAGTGCATCAGGCAACACTCTGGATGTCCTTGAAAACTCCACAGTCATATCCAGCCCGGGTCTTTTCTCCTGCTGCTCAGAGGGAAGATCTGACCAATGGGAGACCTCCTGCTCTAAGCGGGCCAATGGCATCCCTGATCCAGGATCAGAATCCCAGATGTGCATTTTCGGGGGAATAAAAGCAGCTGTTGGGACTTTATGGACTCAGGCCATGAAGTCTGAGAAGGCGTTTCCCTTTCAGCATTTATCTGGGTAGAATTAACCCCTCTTTAGCTGCTTTAAGCTCTGATGGGAGGAAAGGGACACACACAACAACATAGGTCTTTGTCTCTCCCCCCCCACACACACACACTGGGGCTTAATACAGTCAGAGGTGTGCATTTCTAATGGGGGGAGTGGTGCTGATTGGGAATGCCCTTGCAGGGTAAGACTTTTTGAAGCATGTGTGGCAACTATGCCCTGAGGAGCCCCTGTGCTCATCTAGTTTGCTGAGCAGTGGGTTAGAACAGATAAAAGGAAGTCCTTCCTCACCCAAAGAGTGATTAACACTTGGAATTCACTGCCACAGGAGGTGGTGGCGGCTACAAGCATGGACGGCTTCAAGAGGGGATTGGACAAACAGATGGAGCAGAGGTCCATCAGTGGCCATTAGCCACACGGTATAGATAAGAACTCTCAGTCCAGGGCAAGGGATGCTCTGTATTCTAGGATTGGGGGGGCAACAGTGGGAGGGCATCTAGTGTCCTGCCCCACTGGTGGACCTCCTGATGGTACCTGATATTTTTGGCCACTGTGTGACAAAGAGTTGGACTGGATGGGCCATTGGCCTGATCCGATACTGGCTTCTCTGATTTTCTTAGTTGATTATCCTAGGGGGCTGCAGAGACACTTGCTTTTAGGACCATGCAGAATGTTGGTAAATCAAGATCAGGTCCCGAGTGCACCAAAAACCTTGCAGGATGATACAGATTGAGGCCATGGTTCTGGGGAACGTTTTGTTTTACTCCCCCCCCCACACACACACACTGTTTCCTTGATCAGAAATGCCCCTACCTGGGAAGGGAAATAAGAAAGGTACAGGATACTCCCCCCCCATCTCTCCTTCTCCACTTTGAACTCAAGGAAGAGGGGAGTTCCAGCTGGAGAAATCACATGGGGGGGGAGAGAGAGAGACTTAACCCCTCTTTCCCCAGAGCCACTGCCCCAGTCCATGTCTCTCCCTTGGCTGCTTCTTGTAGCGAAAATACACATCTGGGGGTCCAATCCACAGATTAATTTTATTTACGTAATTTCTGTCCCACCTTTGTCCCCAATGGGGACCCAAAGCAGCTCACATGATTCCCCTCTCCTCCGTTTTATCCTCACAACAGCCCTGTGAGGTAGGTTAGGCTGAGAGTATGTCACTGGCCCAAGGTCACCCAGGAAGCTTTCGTGGCAGAGTGGGGATCTGAACCTGGGTTCCCCGGATTCTAGTCCGATATTTTAACCACTACTCCCCACTACACCATGCTGGTAGACAACCACCATTTGAGATGTGGGAATCAAGATTCAGGTGAAAAGCCACCCCTTCAGAGCTGGCACACAACTGGCTGGCTCCAAGCAGAAATAAATTATTGTATGACATTGTGGGTGGTATAGCCAGGAGATCCTAGGATTGTCTGGCAACCTGAAGCTCTAGCTCTTTTTTAGCATTATGCAGCAAGGTAAAAGTGGAGAAGGCTGCGGTGGCTCAAGTGGTTAAGACGCTGAACTGCAGGCTGTGGAAGGTCAGTCGTTCAGCAGTTCAAGACCCGGGTGCCGCAAGACGGGGTGAGCTCCTGTCTCTAGTTCCAGCTCCTGCCAACCTAGCAGTTCGAAAGCAAGAAATTGCAAGTAGATAAATAGGTACCACTTCGGTGGGAAGGGAACAGCGTTCCATGCGCCTTGGCGTTTAGTCATGCCGGCCACATGACCATGGAAACGTCTTCAGACAGCGCTGGCTCTTCGGCTTTGAAACGGAGATGAGCACCGCAACTCTAGAGTCGGATTCGACTGGCTTTCGAGCAAGGGAACCTTTACTTTTACCTTTAGGCTTATTTGGGGGGCTGGGAGAGGTGTGACTGATCCAAGGTCACTCAGCTAGCCTTCAAGCGGAGGAGGGCAGAATCGAACCCAGATCTCCTGATCAGAGTCCGTCGCTCTTAACCACTACACCGAGCTGGCTCCTGCTCTAAGCAGAGAGTGGAGGGCACCGTCTGTTCCTCTGAGCCTGATCTCCGCATTTGCTGATTTGTTTGTTGATGAGTTCCGTGTTAGCTCAAATGGAACAAACCATTTGAGAAATCTCTCCACCAGGCTGAGCTTCATTTGTCCCATCAATCTGGTGTTCACCTCTTTTGCGCTTGTATTTAGCACCATTGATTTATCCGAGCGCAAGAATATTAAGAAGCCCAGGCTATTATTCCCAATCACAGCTTCTTTGCTCGGTCTCTGTCGGTGCCGTAGGGGAGCCCCGTGTCTCCTCTTGAACGCCGGGGCCTGCGTAAAATATAAGGGCGGCTACCACTTCCAACAAGTGTGGGCTCCCTGCCAAATAAACCATGGAACAAATTATGCTAAAGAAGAAAGCATGCAAATGATCTTCATTTGCATAATTTATAAAGGTCACCAAATTCAAACCTTGCATCCCTAATATTATTTGGGTGGTAGTGATATTTGAGTACAAAGAGAGGAACAGTGCTAATTATTTTTATAACATCAAAATATTATGATCAAACTATGCATAATGCAAAACACTGAATTTAAAAAAGGCTTTATGTTAAAGAAAGAGGGTGATAGACCAATATAAGAGGAGCCCTGCTGGATCAGACCAATGGCCCATCTAGTTCTCACAGCGGCCAACAGGATGGCTCTGGAAGTTCTTGTAAACAGAGCACGGAGGTCAATGTTTCTCCTTGTTGATGCTCAGGAACGGGTATTAAGACGTACACTGTCTTGGCACAGAGTACTTCCATGTAGTCATCATGGCTAACAGCCATCCTCCATGAACCTGTTTGGTGTAGTGGTTAAGAACCGGGTTTGATTCCCCACTCCTCCACTCAAAGCTGGATGACCTTGGGCAAACCATAGTTCTGACAAGAGCTGTCCTTGAAAGGGTAGTTCTCTCAGAGCTCTCTCAGCCCCACCTACCTCACAGGGTGTCTGTTGTGGGGAGGGGAAGGGAAAGGAGTTTGTAAGCTGCTCTGAGACTCTGAGTGAAGGGCAGGGGTATAAATCCAATCTCTTCCTCCTCCTCTTCCTCCTCTTCCTCTTCTAAAAGTCTTCTAAAAGTCTTCTAAACCAGTGGCTACCATGGCATCTCATGATCATGAATTCCAGGTGACCCTTAATGTGGTCTCGTTTAGTATCTCCACAAGATCTAAACCATTTCCATCTAACTCCAAACAAACTGATTTCTGCCATCCTTTCCCCCCACAAAAGCATAACTTTGCTTTTACTCAGGTTGGCTATTCAAATTAGATATTACAAGCAGGTGGCCCACATGGACATGGTGGGGGTGGGGTTGCCAGCCTCCAGGGGGTGGCTGGAGCTCTCCTGGTTTTACAACTGATCTTCAGGTGACAGAGATCAGTTCCCCTGAACAAAAATGGCTGCTTTGGAAGGTGGACTCTGTGGCACTAAGCCCTCTTGAAGTCCCACCCCAAACTTCATCATCCTCAGGCTCCACCTCCAAAACCTCCAGGTATTTCCCAGCCCGGAACTGGCAACCCTAAGACACTTCCCTCTTTTCCTAACATTTAGTAGCAGTGCATGAATTTCACTCACTCTGTTCCTTTTATTGTTCTGGAGGTTTGCACTGCTCTTCGTTCCTCTCCTTTTTAATTCCACTTTAAGTAGGAGAGTTTCTGAAATTAATCCTGAAGTTGGATCGTGCACGCTTGACTGCAGTTTCCAGAACCTTCCATTCCTTTGCACAGTGTTCTGTGAGAAATTTGGAAATCGAAGGAATGGTGCAGTTCTGGATGCCTTGTGCCTTGTGCATCAAGCCCCTTTGAAGACAAGACAAACTTGGAACTCCAAAATCTAGGCAGAGATTCAGATTAGAAGAAATTTGGAAGCATCCTTAGTAGTATAGACTAAACCCAGCATGTAAGCAAATAACATCTCTTTAGGCCTTGAGACGGCTCCTTTTCAAATATGGCAGCAAATGTAATTTAGGATCCATAGATTCACAGCCTTTTGGTTCATCCTGGAGATTTTTTGTTGTTGTTAGAGTGGAATAAACCACTCAGCTGTTGACACCCAGCTGACATAAGCAAAAGAGTTCCATTTCATCAGGCTCTTACCTTTCACTGGAAATTATGATCAAAATTTGACTCTCCACAGTTCCCTAGAAATAGAGGACAAGAAACAGCAAGCAATTGGGAGCCGCTTCTGCTTAAAGGGGAGTGTCCCTGCGCTTGGGGCCAGACCGAATGGTGGGACAGGCACCAAAGGTGTTCCTGTGTCTGTACAGATAAGCAAAAAGGTTGACTGAAATACTAATATGCGCCTGGAGTTCCCTAAAGATCTGTGAATTGCAGAACTCAAAATGAAATACAGGAGACTGTTGCAAAGCCAGAATGGCATGATTTGGACAGCCTTGCAAACTGGTTGATAGTTTTTACAAGCCCAACTCTAGCCCACTGTCTTCTCTGGCAAATAAAATGTTAGTAATTTTTGGAGGAGTCAAAGTTACGGAAGCACAACGGAAGCCAGGAGGGCCTGGTGTGATGTGGTCCATGGGGTCGTGAAGAGTCGGCCTCAACTGTGTGACTGAACAACGACAACGACAGTTGCCAGTGTCCAGGTAGGCCTGGGAGATCCCCCAACATTACAACTGATCTCCCAACTACAAAGATCAGTTCCCTTGGGTGGGTTAAGCAAACTCCGGAGCACGACGGGAGCCAGGAGGGCCTGGTGTGATGTGGTCCATGGGGTCGTGGAGAGTGGGACTCGACTGTGCGACTGAACAACAACAACGACAGTTGCCAGTGTCCAGGAAGGCCTGGGAGATCCCCCAAAATTACAACTGATCTCCCAACTACAAAGATCAGTTCCCCTGGGTAGGGTTGCCCACCAGTTCTGGGTTTGGAAATTCCTGGAGATGTGGGGGGTGGAGCCTGAGGCGGACAGGCATTGGGAAGGGGAGGGACCTCAATAGGGTATAAGGCCATAGAGTCCACCATACAAAGTGGCCATTTTCTCCAGGGGAACTGATCTCCGTCGCTTGGAGATCAGTTTTAATAGTAGTAGATCTCCAGCCCTATGGGCACCTCAGAACTGAAAGTCTTGGGAGGAGGGGAAGGACTTCGGTGGGGTGTAATGGCATAGGGTCCACCTTCCAAAACTGCCATTTTCTCCAGATGATCTGATCTCTGTTGCGTGGAGATCAATTGTGGTCCCAGGAGATCTCCAGCCACCACCTGGACATTGGTAACCATGCCTGGAGGAAAAGGTTGGCTTTGGAGGGTGGACTCTATGGCATTTTTTCCTTCTCAGGTCTGTCCCCTCCCCAAACCGCATTCTCCCCAGGCTCCACCCTCCAAATCTCCAGGAATTTTCCAACCCAGAACGGCAAGCCTAAATACAAACCAACAGGGCTATTTTGGGGCAGGAACGCACAGTTCCGGCTGGCTCCCAAGTTGGCCACACCCAGCAGGAACTCATTAGCATAATAGGCCACACCCAACAGCAGGAACTCATTAGGATTGGCTACATTAGGAGTGTATGGCCTAACATGCAAAAGAGTTCCTGCTACAAAAAAAGCCCTGGGTTTTGACAACAAACAAGGTAAACGGAATAAGAAGCAAAAGGTGGGTGTGGCTGGATGAGCACACTTCTGGTAACATGGGGGTATGGCCTATTATGCTAATGAGTTCCTGCTGGGCTTTTTCTACAAAAAAAGCCCTGCAAACCAATATATTGAGGCCTTGCAGCACTGTGGGGCCCTCAGACTGGCTATCTCCTCTCTGCGTCCCTCTGTTTGAAGATAACACCCTCCACCCCAGAAGATTCCCTTTGTGATTCGAACAGAAGACCACGCACGCACGTTCCAGGTTCCGTTTCCGCTCCCTGTTAGGGGGCTCCGAAATGAGACAATGGCAAATCGTAGTCCTTCTGCTTAGCATTCATGTAGCACTGCACATTCAAACAGCTCCTGTACTCCTTCTCAGCACTTTTATACAGCTCTGTTCTATAGGTGAGCATTATGACTCCTACGCTGCCGGCTTGCTTGGGCTGAGGCTGAAAGACAGGCCACAATCAAAGGCCATGACAAGCTGCAATTAAACTCCGCCAAGTTTGGTGCTCTGCCCGCGCATGTATTTTGCTGCCCCATCTCCTTCCTCTGCTCGCACAGGATGCTGGATTGAACACGCGCTGCCAGTTCGGTGCACTGGTTAAGAGCTGCAGACTCGAATCTGGAGAACTGGGTTTGATTCCCCACTCCTCCACATGAAGCCAGCTGGGTGACCTTGGGTCAGTCACAGTTCTCTCAAAGCTGTTCCCAAGAGTGGTGTCTGTTGTGGGGGGAGGAAGGGAAGGAAACTGTAAGCTGCTCCAAGACTCCAAGTGAAAGGTGTGGTGTAAATCCAACTTCTCCTCTTCCTCGTCCTTCCATCCAACTCCAGCTTTCTGTCATATCCAAACTTGCCAACTTGGAGATATCCTGCTATTACAATTGATCCCCAGCCTATCAAGATCAGTTCCCCTGGAGAAAATGGCTGCTTTGGAGGGTGGATGCTATGGCATTATACCCTGCTGTTATTTTATCGCCACAGCAACCTTGTGAGGTAGGTTAGGCTTGTTGGAATGTGCAAGGTCTATAGTGCAGCCTTATGAAGAAGATCTAAAGATCACCCTTCAGGGGGACAGTTGAAGGATTGGTAGTTAGCATCGCTAGATTAGGGACCAGTGTTCCCTCTAAGCTGAGTTAGTGTGAGCTAGCTCACAGTTTTTGAGCCTCTGGCTCACACATTTTTGTCTTGGCTCAGGAAGGATGGCTCCAGGGCAAACTAGTTTATCCAGCAGCCAAATCTCTTGCTCACAACTTTAATGCCAGTAGCTCACAAAGTAGAATTTTTGCTCACAAGACTCCACAGCTTAGAGGGAACACTGTTAGGGACTGCCCACAATTTCAAATTATGTCCTTGCTTTCTCCTGATTGGCTCTTCTGGAGGCTTCCAGCTCCTGCGGAGCTTTCTGTTCTTGTTGTTCCTCCTTCAGTAGCTAGACTAGATAGTGAAGGCTCTCTCTTCTATGTTCTATAACAGTTTTGTTCTTCTTTAATAAACCTACTTATTTTTGGCCTAGGGTTGCCAACCTTCATGTGGGGCCTGGGAGGAGTAGGGAATCAAACCCGGTTCTCCAGATTAGAGTCCACCACTCTTAACCACTACACCACACTGGCTCAGTGCTCCCTGTAAGCTGTGGAGTCTTGTGAGCAGTTCTACTTTGTGAGCTCCTGGCATTAAAGTTGTGAGTGAGCGATTTGGCTACTGCATCAATCAGTTTGCTCTGGAGCCCTCCTTCCTGAGCTAAGGCAAAAATGTGTGAGGCAGAGGCTAAAAAAACTGTAAGCTAGCTCACACTGACCCAGTTTAGAGGGAACACTGGCTCACAGGAGCAGCGTACATAAGTGGGCTGCACTGGGGGCGGGCGCTTGTATTTAGGACTCCAACCCTGCATGTTGTGACTTTCACCTCTTATCGTAAGTGGGGTGCATGGGTCAGTTCCACCAGAAGAGCGGACTACTCATTTTTAAATCAATACATGCAAATTATGTTTTGCCCCCGGCCAAACAAGTCTAAAGACTTCTCGGCTCCCATCTAAAAACTTCAATAATTGCCATTCCGTCCGACCCCTCCCCTTTGAGAACTTTCTGCCTGCTTTCTCCACCAGGGTGACAGACAGCTATTGTATCGGACTGGCCCTCGGTAGATTTCCTCCCCTTTCCCCCGCCTTCCATCTTCTCTGCTTCCTGCGTGCTGCCCACAAGAGTCGGGTCATCCCACGTATTGACTTTCCCTTGCCGACTGCCTAGCTTCATTTATTTCCACCGGGGAGGGAGAGGCGCTGGGAGAGGGAGGAAAAGCTGGAACGACGGAGCCTCGCAAGGGTCTCTCACCGGACCAGCTGGCTGACTATCCAGCAATTAGATGGGGCAGGGGCAGGCCTTTTGTGGCTTGTGGGGCAAAACATTTTCTGGCGGGGCTGCCATCATTTGCCATAGTGAAGGGGGTGGTGTGCGCCCCTCTCCCGCCCTCCCCTCCTGCAAGATTTAAAGGGCCCTTCAGCTGATCAGCGGGGAGCACGTGGCCCACTGATAAACTGGAGGGCCCTTTAAATTTTGCAGGAGGGAGGGAGAGGGGTGCACGCCACCCCCCCCACTTCTTCTCAAAAGTGTTTAAAGGATTCCTCTAAATGCTTTTGGACAGAAGTGTGGGGCCTTTAAGGAAGGGGGCTGGCCCTTTAAGGAAGGGGGCAGCGCCCGCAATAGCCACAGTGTAGCTACGGGGCAGGGTTGAAGGAAGGAAGTGGACGTGGTATGGTTACCATGGTTACCAGTTTATATGGGGTAGGTTTGCCAGCTCCAGGTTGGGAAACTCCTAGAGATTTGGGGGTGGAGCCTGGGGAGGACAGGGACCTCAGTGGGGTACAGTGCCACACAGTCCACCCTCCAAAGCATCCATTTCCCCCCCCCCCAGGAGAACTGATCTCTGTAGCCTGGAGATGAGCTGTCATTCCAGGGGTTCCCCAGGTCCCACCTGGAGGCTGGCATCCCTAGCTTGTGGAGGTGTGGAGACTCCCAATCAAACTGTCAGGGTGACTTTACTAGGTCTTTGGAGTGTTTTATATTGTCCTAAAAATCCATTTGCATTTCCCAATGCTAGTGTGTTTTTTTTCTTGGTGTTCAGACAACTTTGTAAACATCCCACCGCTGTCTCATATCTTCCCCCACACGCACACACACACCGTTCCTAATAAAACTTGTTTCTCCCACACTTTTTTTAAAAAGCAAAATGTATTCATGACAAAGCCTCTGTTTGTAATCTGAACTAAGGTTTTCCTCATTGGTGACTTCCAGCAGAACCCACCAGCCAAAACCCACCTAGAAAGGGTGGGTGGGTTTATGCACTTGTCTTTTAAAAAAATTGCATCCCCATAAGGCTAATATGGTCCTACGCTTCCAGGGTGTGCCAGAAAAACCGGGTGAGAATCTTAAAGAACTGATATGTGAATTACTGGCCCCACTGGCAGATATGAAGGAGGAACATTTAAAAAATGAGATGGATGTGGTCTTTAGATCATATTCAGGTTATATAAAGAAAAATAATCTGCCTGGGGAAACTGTGGTAAGATTCTCGAAGAGGCACATAAGGGATGCAGTCCTAAAAGCTGTTCTGGAAAACCCGTGAAAGTGGGGGATAATGCAGTCAGAACACTAAAGGACATTCCATTTGAGGTGAGACAGCGGAGGAAGAAATATAAAGAATTAGTGACTTTTCTTCAGACTAATTTAATTGGATACAAATGGCTATTTCCTGAAGGAATAACTTTTAAGATAAAGGATAAAAAAGAGAAGATTGACTCTGTCCTTTTTTCTTTGTAGTATTTGTAGAGATATAAAAATAATTTAAAAATCCCCTCTGGGGGAATAATTGGTTTTTTTTGCATCCCAGTGGAGAACCATTTCAGCAATCGAAGGTGCCTGCATTGAAACAAGCAGTCATTCCCATAGGAATTCCTCTTTGTTCTGCCTTGTGAGCGTGTTTGTATGTTCGTCTGGTCTGGTCTCTTGTCTCTGCCTCTCTCTCCAGCCTAAGAAAACTGGGATCATGTCCCTGCCTTGGTTTACTAGAGAGCAGACATACCAAAGCCAATGGTGCTACATTTGTGCAAAAGCCAACAGATCATCTCTTGACCCGTCACACTTTTCTCCCCAGTAGCGAAAACCTTTTTCTTTGTGTTACATCTTCAGTTTAAAAATGCTAGTGGCCAAGTGATCGAGCAAATAAATTTTCTTTTGTGCTTCCGAGTTGATGTTTGAGAGCCTACTGTGCTTTACACAACAGTAAACGGGGCTACTCGCGTGTAAGGAAGATAGAGGAATGATAGCGTCATCGTCAAAAGTGGCACAACAGGTGTGGAAATGCAAGAGGCGACTGCAGTCTGAAAACCGCCTCTGTTTCTGAGGATGGTTGTGAGCCCAGCCCATTGAGGATGGTTGGGGAAAAGTTAACAGCCAAGGCCTAACAGCAGCAGCAGCAGAGGAGGAGGAGGAGATGGGAGTTATACCCCACCCTTCACTTGGAGTCTCAGAGTCTCAAACCCAGTTCTCCCAGATAAGAGTCCACGCACTTAACCACTACACCAAACAGGGTTGGTGGCTGTGACCAGGCCTCTGCCTGGTGCTCAGTGCTGGTTCCAGGTTTTGGAGGGTCTTTCTTGGGCATCCTGCTGGGCTTTTTCTACAAAAAGAGCCCTCCTTCCTCTTAAATTGAATTGGGGGTGGACAGTGCTCTCAAGTCACAGGTGACTGTTGGAGACCCTGTAAGGTTTTCAAGGCAAGAGACCTTCAGAGCGTTGTTGTTGTTTTTTGCCATTGCCTGACTTGGTGTTGCTACCCTGGACTTCCTCGGTGGTCTCCCATCCAAATACTAACCAGGACTGACCCTGTTTAGCTTCTGAGATCTGACCAGATCGGGCTAGCCTGGCCCGTCCAGGTCAGGGGATTATTAAATCGTATTAGTTCCTACTCAGTGATTCCAGCTTCTTCTCTCCCAGCCTTTCTCCAGTGTTTCTGGGCCAAGCAAATGCCCAAAAGGATCAGAGTCTCGGTGGCCTCTGCTTCCCAAACTCCACGTGCAAGTCGCCGTCCCCCCTTCCCCACTTTTTGGGCTGATGGCTGCACATGTAATTGCTTCGGCGGGTGGGGGGGCGCTCGCCCGTGTTTCTTCAGTGGTGTGCGGTGTGGGCCCCTGTGCCGGTTGGACCTCCAGCTCGCTTGATAACAAATGGGTTTGTTTATGTGCCGGTGAGCCCCAGGCTGAAAGGAGGCTGCCGGGTTGCCGCTCGCCGCCATTCATCTTCATCTCCTTCGCCTCCACTTCCGCTGCTGAGCTGCCCCTTTCCTCAGCCCATCGCTGGAAGAGCTTCAGAAGAGGCCTCTCCTCAACTGAGCAACACTGAGCCAAACAGCTGTAGGGGGATGCATGACAGGAAGTGTGTGGGTTTTTTTGGTTATTTAATGATTATTTTTGGATCTAGTCGGCGGCATTTGACGGGCCGGGCTCTTGGCACAGGCCAGCAGTGTGGCGGCAAATCCCCTCCTTAGCCTCCCTTCTTTCAAATGGTTGGCTTCGATTCTATAGCGTCTTGGTTCCACTGCTGGTGCTCTTTCCTCCGAATCCAAAACTCCTTTACTCCCCACACCCCCGAAAGTTTGATGTGGCGGCC
>NW_015172047.1:239360-244842 GCF_001447785.1 Gekko japonicus | reverse complement strand
ACTAGGCATTGCTCTGCTGGGTTTCTCTTCGAGTTCTGGAGGCCTCACTTCAAAAAAGGATGTGGATAGAATGAAGCAGGTGCAGAAGAGAGTAAGGAGGGTGATCGGGGGCCTGGAGACCAAGCCCTAGGAGGAAAGGCTGAGGGATTTGGGAATGTATAGTCTGGAGAAGAGGAGGCTGAGGGGGGGCACGTGATTGCTCTCTTTGAAGGGCTGTCCCTTAGAGGAGGGCAGGGAACGGTTCCTGTGGGCAGCAGATGACAGGACTCGCAATAATGGGTTTAAATTATGGGCAATAAGGTTCAGCATTTTTTTTAAATTATGGGCAATAAGGTTCAGCAGTGGAATCGACCGCCGGGGGAAGTAGTGAGCTCCCCCACACTGGCATTCTTCAAGCAGCAGCTGGACGAACACTTGTCAGGGATGCTTTAGGCTGATCCTGCATTGAGCAGGAGGTTGGACTAGATGGCCTCTATGCCCCCCTTCCAGCTGTATGATTCTGTGATTCCCTCCTATGATTCTTCCCACATTTTTTCAGAATACTTCTGCAGTGGTCTTCAAAAGCACAGGAAAAGCTCGGGAAAAGCTCAGAGAGCTCCCTTACACACCAAACTGTGTGCACAGGAGGGGAACAACAGATGCTGTTAAGAAGCCAAGCTGGACCAAAGGTCAGGTGGGGAAAAGCCCTTATTGGCTTGTTTGGATCATGTACTCTCCAGGGTCCTCGTGGGCAGATCATGCATCGTTTAAAACCAGGGACATTTTGAGTGCATGTGGTGTCATGCGCCTGCGCAAGGGACTGAATGGTAGTGGGTCGCATCCGGCCAGTTTTCTTCATTCAGTCTCATCCTGTTCTGCTCTCTTTGCTGGGCCTTCAGATGAATGCAGGGTGAATAACGCAGCACACCATTTGTAAAATAAAACTTCACTTACTAATGAACGGAAGTGTTTACTGGGGGATTAAAGGAAACAAACATAGGCTAAAGATGATGTCTGACAAGCGGCTCTAATCTACATCTTTACGGCTTCCAAGCCTCGTGTGAGAACGAACTACAGAAGAAGAACAAAGAGCAATAAGATTGAAACCCAGTCCTTAATCTCTAGTCCATCCCCAATGTATTGATTACCCAACTGGAGAGTCCCAGTGCTAACTAGTTATGCATTGTGTCACCTTGCTCTGGTGGCAAATACGTGCGGACTCTACCATGGGGTCCCTAAAACAAACTAGCTAGGACATCAGCATGCATAAACAAACATGTCAATTCTTTCATGACTCCAGAGAGAGAACTTGCAAGTCTCAAACACTTTCCCACAGCCCCTAGCCTGCCCCTGCAGCTCCCATGCTTCTCAGCATAGCCTCTTTGAGTGGCCAGAGAGGATGTTGCCTTCCTTTTCGACTGACAGAGGAGCTGCTTGGATCCAACCTAGCAGCAGCCTAAGCAGAACTGCACCTTGTAAAGTCTACTGAAGCCAATGGGGGGGTCAGAAAGCCAGTGTGGTGTAGGGGTCAAGAGGGGCAGACTCTAATCCGAAGAGCTGGGTTTGATCCCCCACTCCTCCTCCACATGAAACCTGCTGGGTGACCTTAATTATTTATTCTCCTTATTAGATTTCTGTCCCACCTTTTCCTGAAGGCTCAGGGTGGATTACAACAATAAATAACCTTGGGCTGGTCCCAGTTTTCTCAGAAGTCTCTCTGCCCCACCTACCTCACAAGCAGAGGTCATTTTGGGGGGGGATCGTGGGGGATCGCAGTTCCCCCGGGTGAGGTACGGGGGGAGGGGCTCATGACGAAGCCCCGCCCCCTGCTTCCGGCCGCCCCGCTTCCGGCCCTCATTCAGCCAGGAGGAGGGGGGATCGCAGTTCCCCTGGGTGAGGTACGGGGGGGGCACATGATGAAGCCCCGCCCCCTGCTTCCGGCCATCCCGCTTCCGGCCCTCATTCAGCCAGGAGTAGGCAGGAGAAGAGGGAGGGTAAGTTGCTTCCTCCCTGCCTCTCCCCACCCCTGCCTGCCTGGGGCCAGGGAGGGCCTTCGCGGGGCTTCCTTGCACTCCCGCCGGCCTTGCAGGTCCACCGCCGGGCCCCTCATGGGGCTCGGCAGTGGAGCTGCAAGGCCGGCAGCGGCGGCCGGGACCGTTGGGGGCGGGGTATGTGGCCATATGACACACTTCTGGTGATGTCAGGGGGTGTGGCATATGCTAATGAGTTATGCTAATGAGTTCCCCTAGCTCTTTTTCTACGAAATGACCCCTGCTCACAAGGTGTTTGTTGTGGGGAAAAGACGGGAAGGCAGTTGTAAGACGCTTTGAGACTCCTTAAGGTAGAGCAATACCGGGTACAAATACCAACTCTTCTTCTTCTCGAAAGGTACAGCTAGGGTTGCCAGCCTCCAGGTGGGACCCGGAGATCTCTGGAAATTACGACTGATCTCCAGCCTACCAAGATCAGTTCCCCTGGAGAAAATGGCAGCTTTGGAGAGTAGACTCTGTGGTCTTCTATGTATGCAACCTTTCAGGCCAAAGGCTCCCCCAGCTGCTCAGGTAGTGTTGCCAACTCCAGGTGGGGCCATGAATATGCAGCGAGAGACTCTGGCTTGCATTCCTCTGCCCAAGTTCCTGTCTCCAGGGTATCTTACTAAGTACTACAGGGAGCAAGTTGCTGGATCCGGCAGGGCTTTTCTTAGTTATGTATACAGAGACAATATTCCTCGCTTGTATAGTTTGCCAGTGTGTGAATATTTGTCCCTGATTATTGGAGCTTATCTGCTCTTTATGTCAGTTTTGGTTGTACAAACACTCACTTCCTGTCTTGGGAGCTGAGGAAGTAAGGGGGAAGAAAACCCAGTGGTATGAGAAAGAAGGAACCGGCTTCTAGCATCAACGAGCGAGGAAGGAGGGAGCTCCTAGCCGCCTCCGTTATCCTGATTGGAACCGGCCGGGAGGGGCGTGTGATGCATTCACAGCATCCAGAGCTCCATCAGAAGATAAATTAAGACTGCTGGAAGGAGTGGGCAGCAAGAAATTCGCACCAAAGCAACAGGCTGTGACTGCGGATGCAAAACAATCCCACCCCCACAGTGGGGTAGGTACAATGTTTCAGCGCAGGAAATTAGCACAGATCTGACTGGTGTGTTTGTTCTGTGTGTACATGTCCTGTTGCATGTCTATTTATTTACTGATTTACTTTATTTATACCCTGTCTCTCTCCCCCAATGGGGACCCAAAGCAGCTTACGTTGTTCTCCTCTCTTCCATTTCTATCCTCACCACAACCTTGTGAAGTAGGTTGGGCTAAGATAATGTGACTTGCCCCAGGTCACCCTGTGAGCTTCCATGGCATGAGTCAAGATTTGAACGTGGGTCTCCCAGATCCTGGGGCTGCAGTGGCTCAAGTGGTTAAGCCACTGAGCTGCAGACCGGAAGGTCAGTAGTTCAGAAGTTTGAGACCCGAGTGCTGCATGACGGCGTGAGCTCCCATCTCTGGCCCCAACTCCTGCCAGCCTAGCAGTTCAAAAGCAAGAAATTGCAAGTAGATAAATAGGTACTGCTTCAGTGGGAAGGTAACAGCGCTCTGTGCGCCTCAGCATCTAGTCATGCCGGCCACATGACCATGGAAATGTCTTTGGACAGTGCTGGCTCTTCAGCTTGGAAACGGAGATGAGCACCGCATCCCTAGAGTCAGATTCGACTGGCTTTTGAGCAAGGGAAACCTTTCCCTCCCAGATCCTAGCCTGACACTCATAACCACTAAATCATGCTGGCTCCCCTGCGAAACTTGGTTCCAATTGGGCCTTCCTATTTTGTTCCATTCATTTATATTTGTTTATATGTTTATATCCCACCTTTCCTCACAGTTCAAGGTGGCTGATGATCAGAGCTAATACAGCCTCCGCTGAAACCAGAAATAAAACAGCAAACTCACAGTCTCTTCCCCTAAAGGCCTTAAAAGATGCCTGCCAATTCCACCTCGCTCAGAAGCCCTGGCAAACAGGCAGACCGTGGCCCCGGTCACAAGGGCAGGAAAATGCGGGGGGGGGGGAGCGTCGCTGTTTGCCCCGGAGAAAAATAACGTGTGGCTGCGCGATCAGACATCCCGTAGAGGTCCCGTAGTTAGGGGGGAGGTGCCAATCACAGGACAATCCTGCGGAGCGGTAAAGAAGCGGCCTCTCTAGCAAAAGGCTCAGCGGGTTTAACCCCTTCCAGGGCTGCAGAGGAATGCAAACTGGGTACAGAAAAGAGGAGGGGGCTGTGTTGTTTTTAAACGAAGTGTGCGCATGTGCCGTTGGATACTTGTGCGCATCCCATGGAGACCTGAAAAAACAAAAACCTTTTAGCAACGGCACATGGGCGGGTGCGGGATGCCAAAACCTACCACCGGAAACGCAATCAGGCGCCCGCCCTTGCCCCATGGTTTCCGGAAACTAGTACCTCGGAGGTGCTAGTTTTTTACCCCGCATCTTCGGCGGGAAGCCTCGGGTTCGCCACGGGAGCTCTACGCTTCCCAGATGTGGCGCTGTGATCGCTCCCGGAAAATCCGCCTATCTTCCGTCTCTGTAGCGTGGCTAATGCTCCGTGTGACCGCAGCCCTAGTGGAGCTTCCTGAAGGGCTGCAAAGAGGCCTCCACCTCACCTCATCCGGGAGGCCATTCCACAGAGCCAGAGCCGTGATGGGAAAGGACCAGGCTTTGGTTGTCGGCAGATGGGCTGCCCTAAGTGGTGGGGTAGCCAGCAGATGCGCTGCCTGGTGGCCATAGCTGGCATACATGGACACTGGGAAGGAGATGGACCTTCAACAAAAAAATCCACCTGGTTACTAGCCATGGTGACCGAAGGGTGCTTCCATAGAGAGAGGCACCAAACCTCTGAATGCCAGTACTGGGAGGCGGCAGCATTTCTGCCCTCTGAGGTAACTGAGGTAGCATTTCCGCCTTCTGAGGTAACTGAGGTAGCATTTCTGCCCTCTGAGGTAACTGAGGTAGCATTTCTGCCCTCTGAGGTAACTGAGGTAGCATTTCTGCCTTCTGAGGTAACTGGTTGGCTGTGTGGGTTGCCAACCTCCAGGTGGCAGGAGCCAAAAATGAGAGATCACGGGAGGAAGTGGAGATCCAAACACAACATCCGTGACAAAAACTACAAAGAGTCGATAGATATGTTTGCAAAATCATTTACTGTAGTAACTCTGTAGAAAATTCCTGTGTGAACGACAATAGAAGAGAATTTTCTACAGAACCACTACTACAGTTAAATCACTTTGCAGACATATCTTTATTGACTCTTCGTTGTTTTTGTCACGTGTGTTGTGTCTGGATTTCCTCAACCTCCAGGTGGTGGCTGAAGATCTCTTGGGATCACAACTGATCTCCAGCTGATAGAGATCCATTCCCCTGGAGAAAACGGCCGCTTTGGCATCATATCCCCACTGAAGCCCTCTCCCCAAACCCCACCCTTCTCAGGCTTCAACCCCCCCCCCCACACACCCACAAA
>NW_015172047.1:224157-239295 GCF_001447785.1 Gekko japonicus | reverse complement strand
TGTCTGGAGTTCCTCAACCTCCAGGTGGTGGCTGAAGATCTCTTGGGATCACAACTGATCTCCAGCTGATAGAGATCCATTCCCCTGGAGAAAACGGCCGCTTTGGCATCATATCCCCACTGAAGCCCTCTCCCCAAACCCCACCCTTCTCAGGCTTCAACCCCCCCAAATCTCCAGGAATTTCCCAACCTGGAGCTGCAACCCTACCTCGATGGCATTATCGCCTGCTCAGGCCCCTCTTCTCCGCAAATCCCGCCTTTCCCAGGGTCCACCCCCAAATCTTCAGGAATCCCCCCTAACCCAGCATGTGTGTGAGACCGGATGCTGGACTAGATGGACCACTGGTCTGACCCAGGAGGGGTCTCCTTATGTTCACCTCTGCCATTTTTCTCTTGATTCGGATAGTGACGTAATTCGCAAAAGTGAGGGCCAGGATAGAAGGGAGGGAGGGGGATGCAGGAATTCAGAGGAAGATGAGGATGAAAGGAATGCTTTGTGGGGAATTGGGGGGGAAGAGAGAGGAGGAGGAGGAGAGATTGGATTTATACCCCGCCCTTCACTACCCAAAGGTGTCTCAGAGTGGCTTACAAACTCCTTTCCCTTCCCCTCCCCACAACAGACACCCTGTGAGGTGGATGGGGCTGAGAGAGCTCTGACAGAAACTGCTCTTTTTCAAGGACAGCTCTGACAGAACTATGGCTTGCCCAAGGTCATCCAGTAGCTGCAAGTGGAGGAGTGGGGAATCAGACCCGGTTCTCCCAGATTAGAGTCCACACGCTTAACCACTACACCACACTGGCTGAGAGAAAGAGAGAGAAAGAGAAGAAGGGATGAAGAGGCAAGTGCGTTTGTTTCCCTCCCTTATGACTTCAGTTCATCCCACAAGGGTTCTTTTTTGTTTTTTAAATAGATTCCTGTTCCTGTGATTCTCACTGTGGCACCATAATTAACTCCCAAAAGGGAAGTGTCACACAGTGCAAAGTTCCAGATCTCTCCCAGCGTCTGGATATCACCGGGTGGGGGTGGGGTGGGGGAGGGAAGCAAGGAGAGAGTTCCTGCACATCCATTGATCCTTCTCCCTGCAGCAAATTAAGGTCTGCTTGCACTAGCTTCATTCTGGCAATATTTCCCTCACGGGTTGTATATCCCTAGGAGCCCGCTCACACTGCAGACTGTAGAACCCAGCCAGGGCTGCTAGGCAGAGTGTAGGAAGGGAGATGGATCTTCATTAGGGACTGTCAGGTGAGCCTCTCCTAAGGGAGACTTTTCACATCCAGAAAAACATGCAGTATAGCATGCCTTGGATTGTATCGTCTCAGAACGGTGGTCGGAGATAGGATGCTTGAATGCTTCGCACATTCAGCACAAACTAACCTCCCTGAGCACTGAAAATGAGAAAGCTAAGAACTCTTCTACCTGATGGGCTAGTTTTCTAAATGCAGGGAGGGCAAGGTTGTTGTGGTTTTTTTTTTTTTGCAGAGTGCAGCAGGTCACACCCACTCCTAGGCAATTACAGATCAGACTTGTACTGCAATCAACACTGATAAAAGCCCACTTTTCCAGCTCTGACTCAGAAATTGAGTCTCTTAGGATATGGGATCTAGGCCGTTGAATAGTCAATTGCATCTGAAGAAACTTTAAGGGACAGTTGGGAGCAGCTCTGGTGGGCTTCTTGCATTCATGCCTTTTGCTCCCCGTTTCTAGACTCCAGAGCACAGAGTATTGTGGCATCTCAGATCCTTGGAATGGGTTTACACACCTGGAGAACCCAGACTAGCCCCATTGCCTCAGGTCTGGGAAGCTAAGCAGGGTCAGCCCTCCATGGATGGGAGGCCACCAAGGAAGTCCAGAGTTACTATGCGGACGCAGGCAGTGACAAACCACCTCCGAATGTCTCTTGCCTTGAAAACCCTTTGTGAAGGTAAAGGTTTCCCTTGCTCAAAAGCCAGTCAAATCCGACTCTAGGGGGCAGTGCTCATCTCCGTTTCCAGCCAGCGCTGTCCGAAGACATTTCCGTGGTCATGACTAGATGCCGAGGCGCATGGAACGCTGTTACCTTCCCACTGAAGCGGTACCTATTTATCTACTTGCAATTTCTTGCTTTCGAACTGCTAGGTTGGCAGGAGCTGGGGCCAGAGATGGGAGCTCACTCTGTCACGCGGCACTCGGGTCTCGAACCGCCGAGCTACCGACCTTCTGGCCTGCAGCTCAGCGTCTTAACCTCTGAGCCACCGGGGCCCTTGACAACCCTATGGGATTACTATGAATCAGCTGTGACTTGATGGCACTTTCCACCACTACCATTGTAGATCGCTCCTGCCACCGCTGCATACGGTTTGCTGGATTATCTCGGGTGCATTTTGTAACAACCATAGTCTCCAAACCATCATCAAGGTCAGCCCCATGTAGAGTGCATTACGATAACCTAATCTGGATGCCACCCTGATCCTGGTGGCCCGGGATCAGATCTCAGATGCTAAGTGGAGTTGGTCCTGGTTAGTACATGGACGGGTGATCCACCAAGGAAGTCCCTATGAGGAAAGGTTAAAGCACTTGGGGCTCTTTAGCTTGAAGAAACGATGACTGAGGGATGACACGATCGAGGTTTATAAGATTATGCATGGGATAGAGCAGGTAGAGAAAGAGGTACTTTTCTCCCTGTCTCACAATACAAGAACTCGTGGGCACTCCATGAAATTGCTGAGCGGTCGGGTTAGAACGGATAAAAGGAAGTCCTTCTTCACCCAAAGAGTGATTAACACATGGAATTCACTGCCACAGGAGGTGGTGGTGGCTACAAGCATGGACAGCTTCAAGCGGGAATTGGATAAGCATATGGAGCAGAGGTCCATCAGTGGCTATTAGCCACAAGGTATAGATAGGGGCTCTGGGGCAAGAGATGCTCTGTCTTCTTGGTGCTTGGGGGAGTCAACAGTGGGAGGGCTTCTGGTGTCCTGGCCCCACTGCTGGACCTCCTGATGGCACCTGGTGTGACAGCGTGTTGGACTGGATGGGCCTTTGGCCTGATCCAACATTGGTGTCTCTTATGTTCTTACGTTGCTACGCAGAGGCAGGCAATAGCAAACCACCACCTCTGGACATCTCTTGCCTTGGAGACCCTCTGGAGTTGCCATAAATTGGCTGCGACTTGCTGGCACTTTCGACCACCAATTTCACAGGGTGATCCTCAGCACTTTGGGCACTGCTGTAGCAGCCTCTGAGTTACCAGGGGAGACGGAGAGAGAGAAGAAGAAGAAGAAATGAGGAGAAGAGACTGGATTTATACCCCTGCCCTTCACTACCTAAAGGAGTCTCAAAGCGTCTTACAATCTCCTTTCCCTTCCCCTCCCCACAACAGACACCCTGTGAGGTAGGTGGGGCTGGGAGAGCTCTTTCGAGGACTGCTCGTGAGAGAACAGCTCTGAAAGAACTTGTGGCTGACCCAAGGTCACACCAGCAGCTGCATGTGGAGTAGAGGGGGACTCAAACCCGGTTCTCCCAGATTAGAGTCCACGCTCCTAATGACTACACCAAACTGGCTCTCACAGAGGGTCTTCTCAGCCCACCCACCCCCGTTAGACCATTGGCCAATGGGCTTCCTGGCCACCTGGCTGGAGATCTTTGCTGCCACGTTCCCGTCACATCAGAAGTGCCCGCAAGGTAAGTGGGGTTGGATGAATGTCAGGCAGGAGGGTTTTTTCTCTGGCTTATTGCAGCTGAGTTCGGGGGGAGAAGAACTCTCGCCCGTAATGCTCACCTTCCTCTCAAAGGTGAGTATTAGAACTGCTGGAGCTCGGATTCTGAGCCCTGGGATTACAGACTTTGGCAGCGTCTCTAATTGCTTTCCGTGGGACCGGCTAATTTCTTCTGGACAGTAGCCTTATTCCTGTGGTTCCTGGTTGTCAGCCTTGGGAAACCAGCCCCAGTCTGTAACGGAGCGGCAGGGATGCTTAAGGAGCTAAATTTATTTCGTTTTCCAAACTGCAGCTGGGAGGGGAAGAGAAAAAAACACACACACACAACCAAGGGGCCATTAGGCTGTCAGTCATCAGAGAGAGCTTTGCAGGCACATCAGCAGTTCATGGTTGTTGTTTTCCCCCCTTTCCCTTCATTGAGACATTAGACATGTCAAGACCAATGATGAATGTCTGGAATGGATGGGGGGAGGGGTTTGCGAAGGTGGAGAATGGCGAAGCAGCAACCGACACATCTCTTAGGGACAGGGGTCGTTTCGTAGAAAAAGAACTAGGGGAACTCATTAGCATAACTCATTAGCATATGCCACACACCCTGACATCACCGGAAGTGTGTCATAAGGCCACACCCCCTGACATCACCGGAAGTGTGTCATAAGGCCACACCCACCACTCAGTCTTAGTCTTAAAGGTTAGTCTTAAAGGTGCTATTTGTTAGTCTTAAAGGTGCTATTTGAACTCTTGGACTATTTTGCAGCAACAGACAAACACAGCTGCCTCGGGGAAGCTCCTGGATGGGGCTGGGAGTCCTTGCGGAGGCCACGTGGAGTGGCCTCGGCCAGGCAGAGGGGGAGGACGCCAACTTACCCTCCTGCTTCTTCCTCCTTCTGCAACAGAATGAGGCTGGAAGAAGGGGGTGGCTGGAAGAAAGGGCGGGGCTTCGTCGTGTGCCCCGCCCCCCTGCACCTCACCCGAGGGAACTGCAATCCCCCGCGATCCCCCCCAAATCTACCTCTGCTTAGGGACCAGATCTAGGATTTGTGGTGTTCGGGTGCCATGGAGTTCCCCCAATCTGAAATGACACTGGAGGCCTATTTCCGCTGCTGCGGGTCTCCATGCACTGACTTCAATACAGAGCCTCAGGATCTAGCATCTGCACTGCAAAAGAAAGGAGAAGCACCCAGAACTTAAGGAGCTATAGGGTTAACAATAGGGTTGCCAGATCCAGATTGGAAAATACCTGGAGATTTGGGGGTGGAGCCTGGAGAGGGCGGGGTTTAGAGAGCGGAGAGACCTCAGCAGGGTATAGTTACATAGATTCCGCCTTCCAAAGCAGCCATTTTCTCCAGGGGAACTGATCCCTCTTGTCTGGAGATCTGTTGTAATTTCAGGAGATCTCCTGGTCCCACCTGGAGGCTGGCAACCCAGGTGGGGCCTCGATATCTCCAGGTATCAACTGATTTCCAGGTGACAGAGATCAGTTCACCTGGAGAAAATGGCTGCTTTGGAGGATGAAGTCTATGGCGTTATGCCCTGTTGGGACCCCTCCTGTCCACAAACTCTCCCCACGCTCTGCCCCCAAATCGCCAGGTATTTGCTAATGCAAAGCTAGCGACTCTACATGTAACTCAGGGCCTTCTGTATACATGATTCCCCCCCACACACACTATTTTACGAGTCATGAAAGGGGGGGGACGTAAGAAATTAATAATAACCTTTTTCCTTTCGGCTACATAAATGCAAATTGCTAAATTGTGGGAAAGCAAACTTCCACCTGCCATAAATGCTTTGCATGATACGGGGAATTTTAATAGCTGACAAAATAGCTGCACACATTAAAGCCACACAACAATTCCTTATATAAATAACTATGCAGAAAGAAATTGTGTTCCCTTTTTCATCATTTGTTGACTCATTTGGAATATGCCCTGAAAGACTGAGAGGGAAAGATGGCTTTATAGTCTCAATACTCGAGTTTCGTAAAACACAAACAATACACTGGTCCCGGTCACACGGGCCAGATAACGCGGGATGGAGGCGTGGCTCTTTGCGCCGTCGCAATTTGCCCCGCCATTACATGATCCGAAGCGACGGCGGTGAAGCGGATTTCCCCCCATCAGCGGGTGTTTCCGGCACGCTCCAACGAGGCAAGAGGAGCGCGCTGGAGCGATCACACGAAGGAAGTCCGTCAGCAGCCCATCGCAACCCATTTGATAGAAGACTTTTCCAGGTACTTTTAAACTCTGTATCTTCAGTGGTATGCTACGGGTTGAAGACGGGTGCGCCACGCTTGCCAGACGTTTCCATGTGATCGCGCCCGTATAATCTGCCTGGCATTCGTCCCTCTCACGCGGCTACTTGTGCGTGGGATCGGGGCCATTGTATGTTAGCAGGGTCCTTGCTACATTTCAGTGGACTATGAACATTCTGCTTCTTTTGCTGGATTGTAACATCCTGTATTGAGAGACTGAGGGATGTGATTATCTGTCCATAACCACTACTGAAATATGTTATGAAATTTTTAAAAATAAAAAGAAGGGGGGGGGGGATCTGTTGTGTTTCTGAAATGACACAAATAGACCATACAATGGTTATGGGGTTACAGTGAGGGTCAGGGACCCTGAACGCCAAGCTAACGCACACTCATTCTAGAGTTTCTATTTGCCCACTTATGGCAGGAGACCTACAGATAAAAAATTGGCCTTTGCTTGCTGATTGGCAGGGGAAAACTGGGAAATACGGTGTGTGTGTGTATGTGTGTGTGATCATCTTTGGGAGAAAAAAGAAAAAGAAAAATTAGCCCTTGTGTACTTGTGGGAAGTTCAGGTCATAGAGTTCTTGACAATTCCTAGAGCTACCCAGAAGCTACAAGGGTAGCTCTAGGAATTCCCAGAAACTCCATGAAGTTGGATTCAGGTGGGTGGCCTGTCAGTTCTCGCTTATACCCAGAATTAAACTTCATTGGTCTTAAAGGAGCCATTGGACTCAAACTTAGTTTTCACATCTGTTGTTAACTCTTCCATTATCTGTATGCTAATTTGCTGCTATCCACAGGTCTTACCAACTGTGTTAGTCCAATCTTAGCTATACTTATTGCTCAGTTACTTAAGTACCTTGACTCTAACTAGACCTTCCTGGCAACTAACCCCCAGCCACACCCACCCTCTCTCTTCCTATATATAATGCTTGAGGAAGTCTGTTTCAATCAGGGGTCATTTCGTAAAAAACGAGGTGCAGAAGCTCATTAGAATAACTTATTTGCATAACTTAATTGCATATGCCACACCCCCTGACATCATGGGAAGTGTGTCAGAAGGCAACACCCACCACTCAGGCTCCACTGGACTGTTTTGGATTGCTAGCTATGGGGGGGGGGACGCGCAGATCTGCCCTCACAGAGAAGGGAGAGCTTGTACCTGAAGGTGGGCTGGGGGGGGCTCTGCAACTTACCTGGCTGCTTCTTGCTCCTTGTGGCCTGACTGAGGGCTGCTGGGAGCAGGGGGTGGGGCTTGTTGCATGTGCCCGCCCCCTGGGCTCCTTACTGCTGGAGCTCCGCAGCAATTGTCTAAGCAATACGATTTTGGGCTGCCAAAGGAAGTGGGAGGCAGGGAAATTGTGCTTGGTTTATAGGGGTGGTACAGCAACCCTGTTCCGACATGGAAGCGGGCTGCAATCTAGTCTAATTTGGCCCTAAATCGACTTGAACATGGAGGGATTTTACATCCTCCCTGGTCATGACAGAATCCAGCCTCCCACCTTCTTCCCACCTCGCTTGCTCAAAGGGCCCTGCCTCGTTTCCCAGGAGTTCTGCCGCTTTTCCAAGGAACCACATGAAAGTGCCTCATTATACATTCTTCTAGCCTGGCCTGTTTATTAAGGGAGCTAATTCCCCTGTCTTGTTGGAAGAAAATATCTTCCTTTTTTTGGTCATACTTCACTCAATCTTTGTCCCTTTTGTTTAGGGAGAAGAGGCGCTGCAGGCATAGAGGTGGTTTTGATATTCTCAAAGTCAATGTCCCATACCGGTAAGAACAAGATATAATCTTTGTGTGTGCAGAGGAGGCGTTCAGTTACCTGAATATCAAAAAGGGCTTGCATCTCTGGTGCTAAGCCAGGGGAATTACTCTACAAGCAAAGCTTCTTCCTTATCGTTCATGGGTGAATTGCTCTTCCTGCCGAACTGCTCTGGAAATATTGCCTGGGTGGTTTTGTCGGACAGTTTCTGGAAAACCCGTCCAATTCCTCCTTATCGGAGTCCTGATCTATTCACAGGGCTGTGTGTATTCCGTGGCTGCCATAATCGCACCCGCCGCCACCCAAGACGACAAGTCGCTAATGGGCCTGAGAATTAATTTGAGATTCTCAAAGTCCTGAGAATCAAAGCTTATGGTGCAGAAGCTTGTGTTTATCTTAAGGCACAGAGCATGCACAGCTGTTGCCCTGAGACCCTAGGAGACCACATGCGTGTGGCTGTTTACGTATGTACTCCCAACAGGGATGCCAGCCTCCAGGTGGGACCTGGGGATCCCCTGGAATTACGGCTCATCTCCAGGCTTCAGAGATCAGTTCCCCTGGAGAAAAGGGATGCTTTGGAAGGTGGACTCTGTGGCATGGTACCCCACTGAGGTCCCTTCCCTCCCCAAACCCTGCTTTCCCCAGGTTCCACCCCCTAAATCTCCAGGAATTTCCCGACCTGGATCTGACAACCCTAGCCCCCATCCTCCACCAGTGGCCGGTGGGCCTGGCAACCTTAACTCCTAACTCTGGGCCTCTTGGGATCTGTGAACATATGGACACTCAAAGCTGCCTTATACCGAATCAGGATCTTTCACATCACCTTCTGCCAGAGCTTCTCACTGGGGATGCTGAGGACTGAACCTGGGACCTTCTGCATGCCAAGCAGATGCTCTACTACTGAGCCAAAGCTCTTTCCTGGAGTCTGTCTGTCTGTCTATCTATCATCTGCCTATCTCACCTGAAGCTCACAGATGAAGCTGCCTTATATCGAATGAGACTATTGATCCATCAAGGTAAGAACTGTCTACTCAGACTGGCGGCGGCAGTGCTCTGGGGTCTCAGGCAGAGGCCTTTCACATCACCGACTACCTGATCATTCTAAGTGAAGATGCTGGGGATCTTGAAAGCTTATATTAATTTGCTGTAAGCCGCCCTGAGCCCTGCTTGTAGGGAAGGGTGGCCTAGTAAATCTAATTTAATAAAAAACAAATAAATAAAATATAACTCCCCCAGTTCTTGTTGGTTTCTATGGTGCTACTGGGATTTGAATCTTGATGTCTAAACAAATAAATGCATAAATGGTCCTTGAAATATTTCAGCCCAGCTGAAAGTGATGACTAAGGCCCCTGCCACACGGGGGGGGGGGGGCATGGGCAAAGTGCGGCTTTTGAAACCCGCACCAAAAGAGACACGCGGCGGCAGGATCACATAGATCCCCTGAGCCGCTGCACAGTTTCTCCCCAGCACGATCAGATGCTGGGGGGGGGGAGCCACTGAAGGCAGAGCGCAGCAGCCGAACTGCACATGTGTGCGCATGCGCAGTTCGGCCGGGAGCCTGGATTGCTCCGGATAATGGGCATGCCGGCGATCCCACCGCCGCGCTTGATGCAGCATTCCTGGTAAGTCCTCATCTGTAGGAGGTTCTTTTTTGCAGCGGGTTTTCCGGCTTTAGGGACGGATCGGGGACGGGTGCACGCCACTTCCCAGATGTTGCGGTGAGATTGCGCCCGTTTGCTGCGCCCCCAATCCGTCCCTTGCCCGGGCCAAAACCTTCCGTGGGACCGGGACCTTTGTAGACAATCCAAGTTCCTTGTAACTTTCTGTGTAAAACAGGACCACATCACAGGTGAAGGACCTGCCACTATCAGAGCTGAAATGGTCTATCTGTTTTCACTCTTAGATGGAGTCAAGAAACTCTCCCCATCCCAGGAGAAATAGGTACAGTACAGGCCTGAAGAGCTAAGCTCTAATTCACAGTCCTGCCTGTTGGCTTTGGCAAACCCACCATTTTCCTTTGGTTTTTTCAATGCCACTTTTACATTATAAACCTTTTAAAACACTGTTTGCATGCAACTGACCCCAAAACAGGCAATAAATTAAACCACAATATTTGTATCAGATTTCTTTAAAAGGATAAATGCAGTTTCATCATGCATATGGGAAAACCATTTTTGACAAGTCCTGAGTTCTTGAACAACCAGAGTTGTGACAAAATTCGGGTACATCCCTAGATGCAGTAGGACATATTGAACAATCCAGTGCTTGTCTGTTGAAGAGGAAGCCATCCTTGTCACAATGGGACTACTTCTGAAGCAAGCTTGTTTTAGAACCAGAACTATAGTCATGCCTGGAAATGTGAAAAATCAGGGGAAATTGTCTCTGAGGCCCCCCCTCCATTTTTCCAGTGGAAAACTTAGCAAATTTGGGGGAGCACTAGAAAGAATTCCTATGAAATCTTTTCTCTTTAGGAATAGTGGAACGCTTTTAAGACATTATTATAGTCACTCAGAATGTGTAGCATGAAAAGTTTTATGTAGGACAATCTATGGTACTAGAAAACGATATTCCCTATGCCATCTGGAGACATACAATGCATTTTAAGGATACGTTTGTTGCTTAAATGTGAATGAATTAGGCATCAATCGATATGTTATAATGCGTTTGATTATAAGAATGTACAGTGTTACAAAGCTTATCTTGATATCCAAATGTTCTGATAGTCCTGCTGTACAAAACTGTTTCAGTCCAAATAATAAATTTACTTTCACAGTATTTACTACAAAATTCTAAATTTCATTTTTTTCCCCCTGCCTCTCAGATGGCAAAAATCAAGACACAGATGCTAAGGTAGCCAGGGGTCATTTTGTAGAAAAAGAGGCACAGGAGCTCATTAGCATAACTCATAGCATAACTTATTTGCATATGCCACACCCCCTGGCATCACTGGAAGTGTGTCAGAAGGCAACACCCACCGCTCAGGCTCCACTGGACTGTTTTGGATTGCTAGCTATTGGGGGGGGGGGACACATGCAGATCTCTCCTCGCAGAGGAGGGAGAGCTTATACCTGAATAAAACTTAAAGGTGTCACTGGACTGTTTTGGACTGGGGGGCCCGGGGGGACTCTGCAACTTACCTGGCTGCTTCTTGCTCTGACTGAGGGATGCTGGGAGCAGGGGGTGGGGCTTGTTGCATATGCTTACCCCCTGGGGTCTTTTCTGCCAGAGCTCCGCTCCTGTGCGCTCCTGCAGGAAATGACCCCTGGGTAGCACTAGGTCCAGCCGTTCTCAGATCTCTCTAAAATACTGGCCGTGTTTTCCATTTTGCTTGTAGAAAACGAACCATGCATGAAAAATAATGGGGAGCATCCTCTGGAAAACCAAAATAAAGAAAGAAAAGACATGAGGAAGAATCCACGATGCCCTACAATGAGAAAGGTTGAGACCAGTTTGATTACATGCCCAAAGTGAATATTACTAGTCTTCAAGCAGAAATGACTAATGAATAAGCATGGATAATCTGGAGAAAACTGTAACATTTCAACTTTTGAATACCATAAATATGTGAAATAGCACAATTTAATATGCTAAATCGTAAGTGACGCAAGTTATGTGGTTACAGCAGTAAAATATGTTTGTTTAATACATTTTAATGACAGAGAGTGATTAAAATGTGGAATTCGCTGCCAGAGGATGTAGTGATGGCCACATGAATAAACAGCTTTAAAAGAGATAGATACATGGAGGATAAGTCTATCAATGGCTACTAGCCATGGTGGTTGAGGGGAACCTCCACATTCAGAGGCACTAAGCCTCTGAATCCCAGAGCCAGGAGGCAACATCAGGGGAAGGCCTTGGCCTCTATGCCCTGTTGCTGTCCCTCCAGAGGAACTGGTTGTCCACTGCGTGAGACAGGATGCTGGACTAGATGGACCATTGGTCTGATCCAGCAGGGCTCTTCTTATGTTCTTATATTGTATATATGCAAACTGAAAAAATCATCTATGAAGGCTATTCAATATGTTATGTACACAATCCAAAAAACTCTACCAAGCAGCAAAACTGACTCACAAACCGATATAAAATTAATCAAAATAAGGAACTTTCCTTAACCCTTAGAGACACAAAGAGTTCCAAACTGGAAGAGAGAATTTGGAAACAAATTGGTCCAAGATGCCTGTTCTAACTTTTAGGAATCTCACACAGGGAAACAAATGTCATCAGAGCCTCCAGTATCCTCCAACTCTCATTTTAAAAGTTAACAGTGATCCCTGCTTTCAACAGCCCTAAAATGGAAATGCATTTTTCAGCTACGCCATGCAAAGAATAATTGGATGAAACCTCCCTGTTGACATCTGTCAAAAAAGTATTATGTATTTCAATCCTCCCCCATTCTTAAAACTTCCCCCGCCCCAGTGTTCCCTCTAAGCTGGGTTGGTGTGAGCTAGCTCACAGTTTTTTAGCCTCCAGCTCACACATTTTTGTCTCAGCTCAGGAGGGGTGGCTTCAGAGCAAACTAATTTACGCAGTAGCCAAATTGCTTGCTCTCAACTTTAATGCCAGCAGCTCACAAAGTAGAATTTTTGCTCACAAGACGCCACAGCTTAGAGGGAACACAGCTTAAAGGGAACATAGCTTTCTGGAAATTTTGTTCAAGGCTATGCATAGATGCCAGGGAAGTAGACAGCAAGGTTTTCCTGGTAAGCAATAGGAGCTCTGGGCCTTTCCACCTGCGTTTGTTTTTAAAGGATGCCAAAAAACCACTAGAAAATGAATGTTTCATTCCACACTAATGAGGATACAAAATCATAACTCATGGGGAAGGGGGGGAAGAGAGAAGACATTGGCAAAGATATGGACTTCTCCATAGTTATATTATCCCATTGCAACCCATTATAGAGTCGTTAGTGGGCAAGTCATATTTTTGTTGTTCACTTCCAGACAAATCCTCCTGCTTGACACAATGAAAAATCAACAGCCAGGTTCATTTAAAAGGTATTGCCCGCACAAAAGTGGCAGCTTCTTTGGATAATAAACATTCGATTTCTGATTTGTGAGGAATCCTTTCAGAGGAGAACTTGCCCCCGCCAGTCCCTTGTGTACCTGCAGCCGCCTTCCATCTTAGGAATGTAGCTCATGTACATCTGTTGTGTTGTGAAGCAGAAACTCCCCAGTGATAAGACAAGGACCTCTAGGGAAAGGATGCCTGGAGGCCTCACGAATCCCGGTTCCCTCTTATTCAGATGCTTCTCCCATCTCAACAGAGATGTCTGACCAGATGTCTGATGAAGGGAACGTTGACTCATGAAAGCTTATATCCTCAATCTCTTGTCAGTCTCTAACGTGTGACTGGACTCGAACATAACTGGCCACTGGCCAGTGTGAAGACTCTTGAGAGTCCCTTGGACTGCAAGAAGATCAAATCAGTCCATCCTAAAAGAAATCAACCCTGACTGTTCCCTGGAAGGCCAGATAATGAAACTGAAGCTCAAATACTTTGGCCACCAAATGAGAAGGGAGCACTCACTGGAGAAGACCCCGATGCTGGGAAAGATTGAAGGTCAAAGAAGACGGGGACGGCAAAGGATGAGATGGTTAGACAGTGTCATAGATGCAACGAACATGAAATTGAGCAAACCTCAGAGGACGGCGGAAGACAGGAAGGCCTGGCGTGATCTGGTCCATGGGGTTGCGAAGAGTCAGACTCGACTGTGCGACTGAACAACAACAACAATCCCACCTTTCTCCCCAACGGGGACCCGAAGGGGCTTACCATCTTCTCCGTTCCTCTGTTTTATCCTCACAACAATCCTGTGAGGTAGATTTAGGCTGAGAGAAAGGGATTGGCCCAAAGTCAGCCAGAAATGGGAACTGAACCTGGGTCTCCCAGATCCTAGTTGGACACTTCAACCGCTACACCATGCTGATCCTTCGAGAAAAATGGCTAGCCTTCACACACATGAAGCTGCCTTGGTCCATCAAAGTCAGGATTGTCCGCTCAGACTGGCCTTGGCTCTCCCGGGTCTCAGACAGGTCTTTCACATCACCTATTCCTTGATTATTAACTGGAGGTGCCGGGGATTGAACCTGGGACCTTCTGCGTGTGAGGCTGAGGCTCTTTCACTGAGCCACAGCCCCTCTCCTCAAAACGCTCAAACCTCTTTGTGAATGTGCAGTTGGATGTTCTCTTGTAGTTGCCCCTATGCAAGAGACTCCGTGGTTATTCTACTGGGTTGACCTCTGCTTAGTGTGTGGTGGAGGCAGGGGTCATTTCGTAGAAAAAGAGGTGCAGGAGCTCATTAGCATAACTCATTTGCATATGACACACCCCCTGACATCACCGGAAGTGTGTCAGAAGGCAACACCCACCCCTCAGGCTCCATTGGACTCTTTTGGATTGCTAGCCATTGGGGGGGGGGACGCGCAGATCTGCCCTCACAGAGGAGGGAGAGCTTGTACTTGAAGGCGGGCCGGGGGGGCGGCTCTGCAATTTACCTGGCTGCTTCTTGCTCCTCGTGGCCCAACTGAAGGCTGCTGGGAGTAGGGGGTAGGGGCTTGTTGCATGTGCCCGCCCTCTGGCTTCGCTCCTGTGCGCTCCTGCAGGAAATGACCCCTGGGTGGAGGCATTTGTGTGATGTCGCCAGAGGCCACGTTTCCTTCTCTGTGTGTCCACCTGGCAAAAGAGAGCATCATTCCAGGAAAAGGAATCAAACATGTATCTGTGAAGCTCCCTGGAGCATGTTCATTGAAAAAGAAGAAGAGAAGAGACTGGATTTATACCCCCCCTTCACTACCCGAAGGACTCTCAGAGTGGCTTATAATCTCCCTTTCCTTCCCCTCCCTATAACAGACACCCTGTGAGCAGTGTTCCCTCTAAGCTGAGTTAGTGTGAGCTAGCTCACAGATCAAACCAGTGGTCCATCTAGTCCAGCATCCTATCTCACACAGGGGGCAACCAGTTCCTCTGGAGGGCCAACAACAGGGCATTGAGGCTGAGGCCTCCATAAGAACATCAGAAGAGCCTTGCTGGATCAGACCAGTGGTCCATCTAGTCCAGCACCCTATCTCACACAGTGGCCAACCAGTTCCTCTGGAGGGCCAGCAACAGGGCATAGAGGCCAAGGCCTTCATAAGGACATCAGAAGAGCCATTAGCCAACCAGTTCCTCTGGAGGGCCAACAACAGGGCACAGCAGCTGGCACCTTCAACTGTTGTTAGCTCCTGGCACAGGCATTCAGAGGCTGAGCGCCTCTCAACATGGAGGTTCCCTTTAGTATCAAAGAGATACTGGAGATGGGTCCACAAGATGATGCAAGAGATAGTGAGAACTAAAATACCATTTTTGCCTGAAATATTATTATTAAACATATTTCCAAAGGACTTTGATGAAGGTGATAGATATTTGATAGTGCATCTATCTATGGCAGCA
>NW_015172047.1:222740-223806 GCF_001447785.1 Gekko japonicus | reverse complement strand
GTGATGTGTTGTATGTATGTTTGTTAGTGATGTGTTGTATGTATGTTTGTTAGTGTATAATATGAAAAATAATAAAAAATGTACCTACAGGTACTTAAAAAAAAAAGGCATGGAGGTTCCCTTTAGTCTCCATGGCTAGTAGGCACTGATATACCTTTCCTCTATGAATCTGTCTACACTTCAAACTGGGAGGAGAAATTCAGAAGCAAAGAAGTTCAGAAGCACTTCTACACCTGAGAAATTTTGCTAGTCCTATCAAATTATTTTCACTTCCCGGGAAATTTCTTAGCCGCTTTGCCCAAACTGGTACTTCCAAAGGAGCCTGACAAACTTGCTTTAAACGAAACTTACTGGCAGCCCTAAGCGTATAATAACTGAACCAGGGATTTCTCCAGCAATGCACTTTCCAGCATTACTTCATATCAAACGGAATTGAACTGTGCCCTAGAACAAAGCTCTTTTGCAGGATGACTGTTTCAGAAATCATCTGTATTCCACCTATACATACGTCTTTCAATCTCATCTGTGTATCGTTGGGGGCACTTCAGTGTCATGCTAAGCAAAACTCAAATTGAACTACACTGGAATCTCTTAAACAGCTGCCAAATTCGACTAGCCAGTAAGTGGCATAGTAGATGTAGAATATTTCCTTTATCAGAATGTCAGATTCAGTGCCGGAGTTTTGCTGAAATGGCAGACGCTCCTGAGTGTATGAGAAAAAAAGTAAAAAAACAGAGAGAGTTATTTTTAAAAGATATGATCTTTTTTATCAATTATCGGAGCTCTTTACAAACACTAATGGCAATTGACTTACACATGTCTTTTGTGATGGATAGCTCTTTTGGAAGATGCAGCAAAGGCTTTTTAGGTGCATGCTGTAAACAACAGCTTAGTTTGTCCATTCTCTTTCATCTTGTTCATTTGAAAATAAGAAAAGAATTTCAGCCCCACCCCCGAGAACTATATTGTGCCATCCATCTTCTTATTGGCTACCCTTAGCATTTAAGAAGTGTGTACTTTTCCCCCCTACCCCACCCCCACCTTGATTTCAAACATCATGCCTCTA
>NW_015172047.1:210543-222422 GCF_001447785.1 Gekko japonicus | reverse complement strand
AAGGTCAGCCAGCTGACTGCATGTGGAGGAGTGGGGAATCAAACCTGGTTCTTCAGATTAGAGTCTGCTGCTCTTGACCACTACACCAAACTGGCATCCAGCCAAATCCTGCCGATATCACGATGCTAGTTATCTTTTCACTCAGGGCCAAACTACATGACACATTTTCTTTGCTGAGTTCAGGATGCGACCCACTTTCCCTATAACCGTGCAGCAGGATCCTCAGCTCCGGTCCCAAGAGGCCTATTGGACGCTCGCAATTTCATACCCTAAAAGTCTTGTTGGTCTCTAAGGTGCTATTGGGCTTGAATCTCGGTTTTCATCTGCAGACCAAACAGCTACTCAAATACTCAAATCATATTGTGAGCTGATCTGGGGTTCTTATTTTGTCCATTATTAAAATCAGGAGATACGTGTCTCTTTTGCACCTGCGCAGTCGGGACTTACCAAACTAAGAGGGAGTCCATAGCTGCTTTGAGTTCATGCTCAGAATAACTTTAGCACCTTGGCGCCAGTTTGATGAAACGGCCCTTGATTGCTGAAATTGACTAGGACTCTTTTTTAAAAGGGCAGGTGTAATTTTACTTAACAATACCCTGATGCCTAACTCTAGCAATCAATTTTCCTTGGAATTCCCAGGTAAGAAAAAAAAAAATCACACATGCCATCCAGGCAGAGATTGCATAATGTAAATATGACCTTTGTAAAAAAAAAAAATCTCAAGTCTGGGAGGACCACATGGTTGTCGAGGCAACCTGCTACCTTGTTTCCCTGGCCGCACCAGTTCCCAAACAATACTGTGGGAACTCACATGTGCAAAAGCATTATTTGTTTTTATTTATTGTATGGCAGAGTTGCACATAATAATATAAAATACATAACCAAGTTGATACAATGGGTATGCAGACCGATTGGGTAACACACACCCCCCAATACTAATATCTAAATTTTCAATCCACTCAATTGCAGCTAGGGAGAGTTCAAAGAGCTCCATCACATCTCCCTGGAAAGCATGACGTTCACATTCCTGTGACATGACAGATGGAAAATGGTTTGGCAGGATGCGCCACAATCGCATTGTTTGTGTAAAAACAAACTAATGTGCAAGCCAATTTAGAACAACTTTTTAAAGTAATCTTTTTTAGTGTTTACAAGTAATCTGAACTGCGATTCTAACCAAAAGGAATTGTACTGTCACTAGTTGGTAATGGTACAGATACTAACCAATAGGTACTTTTCACAGCTCCCCCACCCACCCGGTTCAAACTGAAGACTTTCAGAAATGGTTTTTCAGACCTCTACCTGAGAGAGAATAAGGGTATATTTACAGCCCAGTCCTGAGGGACGCTGTGGCAGTGGCAGGCATCCACTGGCACAACAGTTGGTACTTTTGGTTGGCTCCTAAAGGTCATTCTGCAGGACAAGGTGGGGCAGACAACACGAGCCCCTCCACCAGGCACAGAGCCATTGTGAGCATGCCAGAGTCCCAAGCAAACCTATTAACATCCACCAATAGGTATGTGCACTTCAAAAATTATCTTAATAATTTCACACATGAAGCTGCCTCATACTAAATCAGAGCCTTGGTCCATCAAAGAAGAAAGAAGAGATTGGATTTATACCCCACCCTTCACTCAGATTCTCAGAGCAATTTACAATCTCCTTCCCTTCCTTTCCCCACAACAGACACCCTGTGGGGTAGGTGGGGCTGAGCTAGCTATGAGAGAACTGCTCTTGAGAGAACAGCTCTGAGAGAACTGTGGCCTGCCCAAGGTCACCCAGCAGCTGCTTGTGGAGGAGTAGGGAATCAAACATGATTCTCCCAGATTACCGTTTGCACTCCTAACCACTACTCTAAACTGGTCAGTACTATCTACTCAGACTGGCAGCGGCTCTCTAGGGTCTCAGGCAGAGGTCTTTCACATCACCTGTTTCCTTGTCCTTTTTACTGGAGGTGCCGGGGATCAAACCTGGGACCTTCTGCATGCCAAGCAGATGCTCCACCCCTGAGCCACAGCCCCTTCCCCAAACTTAAGATCCATAAGTGCATTTTGGGAATATGGCAGCACATCTCTGAGATCAGCTAGTATAGTGGTCAGTCGCATCCCTGAACACTTTTTGGTGTAGTGGTTAAGTATGCGGGCTCTAATCTGGGAGAACCAGGTTTGATTCTCCACTCCTCTACTTGCAGCTGCTGGGTGACCTTGGGCAAGCCACAGTTCTGACAAGAGCTGCCTTTCAAAGGACAGGGTGTCTGTTGTGGAGAGGTGAAGGGAGTTTGTAAGCCAATATGTTGTCGAAGGCTTTCACTGCCGGAGTTCATTAGTGGTTGTAGATTTTCTGGGCTGTATGACCGCCATACAGCCCGGAAACTCTACAACCACTAGTTTGTAATCTGCTCTGAGACTCCGAGTGAAGGGCGGGGTATGAATCCAATCTCTTCTTCTGCCTCCCCCACCCCCTGCACCCAAGGACTGTTAGAATAAGAATTTGGTAGGTGTTTGTCTGCCTGTCTATCTGCTCCCCAGCGAGCGAGTTGTTCCTATCACCTTCTGACTTGTAGATCAAACTAAATTGTGAAACAGTTGACTATGTTTCTCAAGGAGAAGTCAAAACATCAAAGGAATGTTTGTAAATAACACGAGAGGTTAGGGAACAACAAAACACCAACAACGCGTGCAGCTAAATTAAGGGTTCATCTGAATTCCTGCCAGCTTGGTTAAGTGAAAAGTATGCAGACGGAGAGTGATTTCAGCTAAGCATACCTTTATGTAGTTCAGGACAAAGACCACTGACCAGCTCGTAGGCCGGTTTATATGCATTCAGAAAACCCGCCACCAAGCACACCTAAACACACACCCTACTCCCGATAGGCTATTTACAGTAACCGGGCGACCATTGGTCTCCCGGCTGGGAAGCTAGCCCTTTTGATTGGGCCAGCTAGGATCCTTCCGATCCTTTGTCTTTCGACTGAAGCTACAGATGAATTGTGCCTGGCCAGCCCAGGCAAGTCCGGGCATGTCAGGCTGAATACATTACATTAAGCTTTTCCATAATTATCCATACAAGATTCTATGTTGAAGATTGCTTGGAGTGGTCACCAGAAGAGACCCCTTGACCACTCCGAAACCCATGATTTGTTTTTGTTTTTGTTTTTAAAAAAACTGTTTAATTTGTGACAATGGCAGCTTCTTTTTAAAGAATCGGACAAGGAGTGCCCAACCTTTTTCAGCCTGCTGGATTCTGATCCATTATGGTGGGTGCAGCTACAAAATGGCTGCCACAAATGGCTGCCCCAAGAGTAGGGTTGCCAACCCCCCCAGTTTGCCAGGGGTCCCCCGTTTTTTTGGGGGTCTACCCACCGCCAGCCAGATGGCCGGCGGGGGAAGCCCCGCCCCCAGCACCCACAGCCACCCATCTCTCTCCCTTTAAGTGTGTGGAACCCGTGTTTCCTCCCAAGCCCAAGCTCTGCAAGCTTGCAGGGAAATGCCAGCTTTCATGCTCTTAAAAGGGAAATGTGGCTGCTCTTAAAGGGGAAACACCGGCTCCTTTAAGTGCAAGGAACTGCCTTTTCGGGAGATCTGGCGCACGGGGGGGGGGGGGGGGCGGTGGACGTCCCCAATGTGATGTCATCACGTCAGGGATGCCCCGCCCCCTCCAGGAACGCCCCCAAAGTCCCCCACTGGGGGTGGAAGATGGACTTGGCAACCCTAACCAAGAGGTGGCACCAGCTATAAAATGGCTGCAGCAGCTTTACTTTATGTTACACAGTGAAGAGCCTTGCGCTGCGGTGACAGCTGCTCCCAAACCAATCACAGCCAATCAAATCTCCAGTGGCCAATCAGAAGCCATGCTGGGCAAAAGCTCCACCTGGCCCTGCCCACTTTGTTAAAAACGTTTGGTGGGTGCCGGGAAAAATGGCAACAGGCACCATTTTGCCCACAGACATCATCTTGGGAATCCCTGAATTAGATCCTGCTTTGAGACTGCACAAATTTCTAGTTAAAGAGGAATAATCACAGGGATCTAGACACCCCAAAGATGGTGGTGTGCCAGACTCCACCCTTCTAACCTACCCACCTCTGCTCATTCCTGATTTCTCCTGGCACAGGGGAGATTTAGCTTAAGAACATAAGAACATAAGAGAAGCCAATGTTGGATCAGGCAAAGGGCCCATCTAGTCCAACACTCTGTGTCCCACAGTGGCCAAAAATACCAGGTGCCGTCAGGAGGTCCAGCAGTGGGGCCAGGACCTTAGATCATGATTACTCTAATTATACTTAAGTGATTCTTGAGGGGGGAAAATAATATGATGGTGAACACAAGAGGGTGTGTTACAGAGGAAAGGGTTTATTTAAGGAGGTTACTTATTTAAGGAAGGCATAAGTAGTTAGAAGCCCCTGAAAATCTGGTTCTTATTCAGGTTATATTTTTCCAAGAAAACCTGTGAGGTGAAGCAGAGCTGCTAGCCCAGCCTCTCTGATGGCTTCCAACACATTCCCCCCACCTCCTACACCTAACAAGCTGTTGTCTGTCAGGTGCAGCCCCACCTCCACAGTGGCTTCTAATACTCCTCCCCCTCCCCCTCCTACCCTGGACAGGCAGCTGCCTGTCAGGTGTAGGAGAAGAGGTGGGATGACTCCCAACACACTTCCCCCACCTCCTACACCTAACAGGCAGTTGTCTGTCAGGTGCAGCCCCACCTCCACAGTGGCTTCTAATACTCCTCCCCTCCCCCTCCTATACCTAAAAGGCGGTTGTCTGTCAGGTGCAGCCCCACCTCCACCATGTTTTCTAATACTCCTCCCCCTCCCCCTACTACAATGGACAGGCAGCTGCCTGTCAGGTGTAGGAGAGGAGGTGGGATGGCTTCCAACACACTCCCCCCACCTCCTACAGCTAACAGGCAGTTGTCTGTCAGGTGCAGCCCCACCTCCACTGTGGCTTCTAATACTCCTCCCCCTCCTACACTGGACAGGCAGCTGCCTGTCAGGTGTAGGAGAGGAGGTGGGATGGCTTCCAACACACTCCCCCCACCTCCTACACCTAACAGGCGGTTGTCTGTCAGGTGCAGCAGCAGTTGCAGGGTGCTTTAAGCCATGAGGGAGCCTGCCCCAGCAGTAACGCCTTACTGATCCTGCCAGCCCTGCCTCCACAGTAGCTTCTAAGATATTCAAGACTCCTGAATAAAAAAAATTCAAAAAAGCCAGCATGGCAATTGATTTAATGAATGTTTATGGGCAGATAGTAAAGGACATTTCTAGGAGCCATTTCGATGCGTGCCTCCTTCATGAACCTGAAGAAATGTCCACCACATCACCACTCCCTCACACCAACTCCCCCTCACACCTCTCACCTCTTACTGCCCCCAAGAAAGTTCCTGGCAAACGTCAAGCCAGATACACCAAAGCTACAAGGAGGAGGCAACTTAGGAATGCGGCAAAGACATTTGCACATAGCACTCCTGCAGTGCACTGAGCTGCACAGGCCAAGTACCAGAAAGATCACCCTGAGGTGCTCAGAACAACACAGTCTCCATATGAACAAAACAATCCAGGAACACAAGTAGATAGGCCATCACTTTCGTAGAAGGTAGCAGGATTTGACTTAACAGACGACTGCTTCTTAAATGGACAGTTCTATGTGGCCTGCTCCAGAGTGAGCTCATCAAGAAGCCTGGTGATCTTAGCACCTGAGGGCAGAACCACCAGTGTGGTCTAGAGAGAGGTCCTTCAGTAGAGAGAGAGAAAAAATGTACGTCTGTCTCACTTCATTTCTTACACTACAATCTTCTCTGTTAGAATTCCTACAACAAATGTCAGATTTGAAATTTCACATCATCAGTATTATAACTGGATTTACAGAACTTAAATAACATAGCGAAGCACAGGTATCAGGCTAGACTTTTATAATACCAGAGTTCAGGATCACAAAATAAAACTGACTGGCTGCAGGTCAGGACCTATCAGCAGTTGCCAATGATCTTGGGTAGCACAGCGGGATGATGCCATGATTCTTGTAAATGTTATATTATTGTATATTCAGTAAAATATGTTTTAAAAGCAGGGGTCATTTCGTGCAGGAGCACACAGGAGCGGAGCTCTGGCAGTAAAGAGCCCAGGGGGTCGGCCGCCCCCTGCTCCCAGCAGCCCCGGGCAACGAGGAGCAAGACGTAGCCAGGTAAGTTGCAGTGGGTGTTGTCTTCTGACGCACTTCCGGTGATGTCAGGGGGTGTGGCGTATGCAAATAAGTTATGCTAATGAGCTCCTGCACCTCTTTTTCTATGACATGACCCCTGTTTAAAAGTAAATGCTACATACGATGGGACAGACAGAGAAACTGACACAGAGATTCCATTTTAATGGCATTGCTGTGTTATTCTTTAACACATAGTCCTGCTCTATGCCACCTTTGGGCTTACCCATTTCTGCAAACATTCGCTTATCTCTTTCGTAACACACTGTTTGAATGTCTTCATGTCCCTGGCCAGAGCCTCAGTGCTCCCAGGGCGTGCTATGAAATCGCACGGCGTTCCCTCCCCCTCCTCCTCTTTTGCTGCTGCTTCTCCGAGCATTATAAATCTGCTCAGCTTCATCCTTGCTTCACGGAGCCCATACCATATGCAAATCGCTGCCTGCTTGCATGTGCAAACAGGAGACTTGACCAAATTGTCTGTCCCCGCGGGTCCCCATAAAAGTGACACCCACTGGCAGGCTGAACCAGAGGGAAAGGGACAGTTAGACAGGAGCAGATGCCTCCAGCCCAGGGGCATCTGTTGATAAGTCTCCAGTCTAATCGTATGTTAATGAACTTTCTCTTAAAAGGTGGATTTATTGGCAGGTGGAGGGTTAGGTCTCCAGCAATCGGGGCTACTGATCAGTCTTCTGAACCCACCTTGCATCAGCCAGCTTAGCCCAGATGCAGTTTAGCTAATGGAGGCAGATCCTGTTTCTAAACTGGGGAGAAGAGGGACTGCTAAAACTGGTGCCTGGATAGATTCCTGTGGAACGCAAGACTTGCACATTTGCAGTACACATTAGCCAGTTTGGTGTAGTGGTTAGGAGCGCGGACTCTGATCTGGAAGAACCGGGTTTGATTCCCCACTCCTCCACTCGCAGCTGCTGGATGACCTTGGGCAAGCCATAGTTCTTCAGAGCTGTTCTCTGAAGAGCAGTTCTCTCAGAGCTCTCTTGGCCCCACCTACCTCACAGGATGTTTGTTGTGGGGAGGGGAAGGGAAAGGATTTGCAAGCCACTCGAAGACTCCGAGTGAAGGGTGGAGTATAAATTCAATCTTCTTCTTTGTATGCTATTCTATGGGTCTCTGACCGTAATAAAATGAATGAATGAATCAATCAATCTTCTTCTTCTTTGGCAGAATGAAGTGCAAAGGAGAAATGAGTTTTGTGTTGGATCCATTTCCGTCCATGCAAGCTGGGAGATCTAAAAGCTTTAAAGTTGCCAACAAATTTTGCCTAATTCAAGGCGACACTGGAGGTTTCTGCCCGGGAGAAACATCTAAGAACATTCTGATGGAAAGCTCTAAGACTTTTAATAAGATTAGTAAGATGTCTCCAGTTTCCACACAATATGAGGGCAGAGTGTTACTCAAGGTATGCTCTAGATATGATTGGAAGAACCACAATGAGGCTTGAATAGAACAGGGTCCAGCAAACTGAGACAGACAGTGGAGAACTAAAGGGGAGACCCAGTTTGGTGTAGTGCTTAGGAGTGTGGACTCTAATCTGGGAGAACCAGGTTTGATTCCCCATGCCTCCACATGCAGCTGCTGGTGTGACCTTGGGTCAGTCATGAGTTCTCTCAGAGCTTTTCTCTCAAGGGCCTTTCTCGGGAGAGCTCTCTCAGCTCCACCTACCTCACAGGGTGTCTGTTGTGGGAAGGGAAAGGAGATTGTAAGCAGCTCTGAGACTCCTTCGGGTAGCTCTGTGAGAACTTGTGACTGATCCAAGGTCACCAAACCGGCTGCATGTGGAGGAGTGGGGACTCAAACCCGGTTCTCCCAGATTAGAGTCTGGGCTCCTAACCATTACACCAAACTGATGTAGAAATATAGGCCTCTTTTTTGGTCATTTCTTGCTACTCTACTGTTTTGCCACTGCCAGCCACGCATGTCTTCTCAAACACACACACCAGCACTGGTCAAGTGCTTCCCATTGGCCATCTACTGTCCCAGGATGCTGAGACTTCAGCGGAACAACCCCTCCTGCTTCCTGTGGGGCATGGCCATGCCTGCTGCTAGACAATTCAGGGACTTAGGGAAAATCCTGGGAGATCTGAACTGTGTGAGGCATGTTACACTTCTTTTGGAAAAGGTCCTGGCTCTGAAGTTGTCTGCTCAAATGTCTAAGTGCTTCTTACCAGCAGTGTCTGCTCCAGGAATGAAACACATGTTTTACATCTCATTGCTGGCAAGCCTCGTTGCTGATAAACCTGTCAAGAGTAACTGTGGCCTGCTGCAGAGAGTCTGTCAGAGCAGTCATTTGGGGGCTGTTTCACCGCCTGAGAAGAAAAAAAAATCCAATGAAGGTATTGGAGATGGGGAGTGTTATGTACGTGGACCGCCACCAGGGGTCCGCCGCACATGCAGGAGCTTGGCTCCTGGAACAATGGAAACTTTGGATCCTGGTTCCCCCCAGCCCCAACCAATAGCCACTTTGGTGGGACATTCAAACCCTCCAATGGGAATGGGGAGTGCTGGGTGGATATGTATATAGTTGGCCCTGTCGGGCCGTTAGAGTTAGTCTTACTTGGAGTATACAATAAACGTGTGCAAAAGCATGTCGTTGTCCGAGTCCTCCATGCGGTGAACCCAGTACTTTACAGGGAGGAAGGATACTAGCTAGAGGGGCATTGCCAGACCAAGTTACTAACTCCTATACAAGAAGAGGATAAATTCTGGCCAGCAGCCACATGTGCCCTGTAGGCTAATTCAACAGCATTGCCTCAGCAAATGACAGGAGATTTTGAGGGAGATGCCTGGGAAAGGTGGAGTTTGGGAAGGATGTGATGTCACTTCCTGGTGGTTCTCATGGAATTTCCTCTAGTCTCTAGGGTAAAGACCATCGAGACATGGGGAAATTCCTAGATCATAAGAACATAAGAACATAAGAGATGCCAATGTTGCATCAGGCCAAAGGCCCATCTAGTCCAACACTCTGCATCACACAGTGGCCAGAAATACCAGGGCCATCAGGAGGTCCACCAGTGGGGCCAGGACATTAGAAGCCCTCCCACTGTTGACCCCCCCAAGCACCAAGATGACAGAGCATCACTTGCCCCAGAGTCCCTATCTATACCTTGTGGCTAATAGCCTCTGATGGACCTCTGCTCCATATGCTTATCTAATTCCCTTTTGAAGCCGTCCATGCTTGTAGCCACCACCACTTCCTGTGGCAGTGAATTCCATGTGTTAATCACTCTTTGGGTGAAGAAGTACTTCCTTTTATCTGTTCTAACCCGACCGCTCAGCAATTTCATGGAGTGCCCACGAGTTCTTGTATTGTGAGAAAGGGAGAAAAGTACCTCTTTCATCACTATGGAGGCCATTTCCCAGCCATTTTTTCTTTTCTACTCCTCAGTTTCTCAAGGGCAGGGGACTGGGGATGAGCATAGTGGGTTAACCACCACAGGTGGGCAAATGGCAAGGCCCCTTGCAAGAGCTTTCTCTCCAGCTCTCAAACCACTTAACCTTTATTTTGACATTCCTCAAGGCAGTGCACCCCCAGAATTGTGAAATAACTCAAGGACTGAGTGGCTTTAATAGCAGTAGTGTGGGAGCAGCGCCACATCTGGGTCTCCACCTGTTTTGGAAGGCTTGGAGCTTGGTGCTGGATCTTGCTGGAGAGCCAGTTTGGTGTAGTGTTTAGGAGTATGGACTCTAATCTGGGAGAACCAGGTTTGATTCCCCACTTCTCCACATGCAGCTGCTGGTGTGACCTTGGGTCAGTCACAATTTTTTCTGAGCTGTTCTCTCTTGAGCAGTTCTCAAAAGAGACTCAGCCCCAACTACCTCACAGGATGTCTGTTGTGGGGAGGGGAAGGGAAAGGGATTGTAAGCCACTCTGAGACTCCTTCAGGTAGTGAAGGGTGAGGTATAAATCCAATCTCCTCCTCCTCCTCCCTGTCCTCCTCCTCTTCTTCCCAGCCACAGCAAACCCAAATGTTGTCTCAGTCAAAAAATGTTCCCACCCAGCCATATCCTGAGCTTCTTCCTTATGGTCCCTTGATATCCTTTCCGTTGTACATCTGTAGCTCAGGCAATGTGGATTCCAAATTCTGTTTCTACCTCCCGTTTTCATGGGACAGCTCTGCAGGGTGCAAATGAGGAGGAAGAGGGAGTAGAGGAGAATCCATCAAAGGAGGAACTGCTAAGATAACAACACCCACCTCCCAACTTTAATTATATTTTACTGGGGTATTTTTCCCCCTTGGACTGGAATTTCCCCCTAATGCCAGTTTAATGATCTTTATTTATCCCTTTGCTGAGAGCCTCGGGGTTCTGATGCTCAGCGGTGAGATGCACATGAGAATTTCCATCTGCTCACCTGCCAGACAGATGGCAGCTGCTGGGGTGGGGGAGAGTTTCAGAAAATAGAGGAAAAAGAGTTTCAGAAAATAGAGACCGGGTAGAAAGGAGGTCAAGAAGCTCTGCATTGTGGAAAACTTTATCCGACAGCTCTATTCAGAGGCGCAGCCTTCTCGTTTTGGAGTGGGGCTGAGCCACAAACCAGACAGGGACTTAAGAGGAGGATGAAAATGTTTGAAGAATACCTGTGCCAATCTCCACTGTGTCCATTCAGGTGCCAACTCTTACGGCTGGAGTACAGAGACTTCCAAAATTGCCCTCCTCCGAGTTTCTCCCCAGTTTAGGAATGTGAAAGAATTTGTGCAGGTTGGCTGGTCCAACTCAAACTTCGATTGGAGTGAGTTCTTTTAACCTGGGTCCTTTTAGCACTGTAACCCCAAGGCTAGACTACTGTAATGCCTTCACACGAGTCCACCCTTGAAGACAGTTTGGAAACTCCAGTTGGTACAGAATGCTTGGTTGCTACTGGGAGATAGATGAAGCACTGCATACCACACCCATTCTGTAGTCGCTCCATTGGTTCCCACGCAGTTACTGGGTTCAATTCAAGCTCCCGGTCATCTCCTATGATGAAGTCCTTTATGGCCTTGCACACACATACCTGCAGGACCCCCTCTCCTGCTCTGCTCTACCGCAACAGCTTCACTCATTGGAGTAAAAATCTTCTGAAGGTGCCGTCCTGCAAATGTCTAAGATCAGCAATGACCCATACACACACATCCTCTTGTCCGGGACCCACCTTTTAGAACAGCCTGCCCAAGGAGATCAGGGAGGGCCTCATACTCATAAATGTTCAGGAGGACATTTTTATAAAGGGAATTAGAATTGCATTATAATGGAGCAGCCCAGGAGGGTGTTTCTATAAGGGAAGCGGATTGCAGAGTATTGCAGATTTATTGTACACATCACCTTTCTCAGAGTACACGCTCTCCTGTCTTTGTAATCCACTACGATATTTATTTATTTAATTCATTTATACCCTGCCTTTCTCTCCAATGGGGACTTGAGAGCCAGTTTGGTGTAGTGGTTAAGGCCACGGACTCTAATCTGGGAGAACTGGGTTTGATTCACCACTCCTCCACTTGCAGCTGCTGGATGACCTTGGGCAAGCTATAGTTCTGTCAGAGCTGTCTCAGCCCTGCCTACCTTACAGGATGTCTGTTGTGGGGAGGGGAAGGGAAAGGAGATTGTAAGCTGCTCTGAGACTCCAAGTGACGGGCGGGGTATATATCCAATCTCCTCCTCCTCCTCCTCCTCCTCCTCCTCCTCCTCCT
>NW_015172047.1:194732-210399 GCF_001447785.1 Gekko japonicus | reverse complement strand
CTGGCTCTGCTGCCGCCGCTTGCCGCCTTCAGCATTACACCGCCTCCTCCTCCTCCGATCGTCCGCCGCTGCTGCTCTGCTGTAGTTGCCGTTCTCGCCGTCGCCAGCATCTAGTCCAGCATCCTGTCTCACACAGTGGCCAACCAGTTCCTCTGGAGGGCCCACAACAGAGTGTAGAGGCCAAGGCCTTCCCATGATGTTGCCTCCAGGCTCTGGGATTCAGAGGCTTAATGCCTCTGAATGTGGAGGTTCCCCTCAGTCACCATGGCTAATTAATAATAATAATTGTATGGCATTGTGTGCAGAATAGCCAAGAGATCCTAAGATTGTCTGGCAGCCAGGGGTCCTAGCTCTTTTAGTGTTCTGCATTACTAGGTGGCACCTCTGGCACCTAGAATGCAGCTGCTTTGAAAATGCCTCGTCAGCTCAGTCCAAATGAGAAAGAAACACTTACTGGAGAAGACCCTGATGCTGGGAAAGACTGAAGGTAACAGAAGAAGAGGACGGCAAAGGATGAGATGGTTAGACAGTGTTACTGATGCAACGAACATGAAATTGAGCAAAGTCTGGAGGTACAGCGGAAGACAGGAGGGCCTGGCATTATGGGGTCCATGGGGTCGCAAAGAGTCGGACTCGACTGTGCGACTGAACAACAACAGTCAGCTCAGTAATCACAGCACTCTTTGGATCCTTTTCATCCACCAATGTGTCCTGCCTTTCCCTGACCTTGAGAAACCTCGCCATTCAGAGGCCCTGAACAGAAGGTTGATTTGTTTGCAGGCGATGGTTTCAGCAAGCGTAAAACCCCCTGCTGCGATTCTGCTGCACAAAGGACCCTCTGTCCGGGGAACCAAAGAACCTGTGATGGGGAATCTCGGGCTAAGTGAGAATCCTCAAGCGTCTCTATCGCCTTGATGGGCAGAGAGCCCCCCCACCCCCCATTTGTGGGGCCCCACGTGCTTGCTTGCTCGCATAGGCTCTATCTTGACAATGGACATCCAGAACAAACAAGGGATGTCCTTTTGGTCTCCAGTGACATCACAAGCTTGAGTGTTAGATGAGGACAAGGGCAATGGCTGAGGCCCACACATGCCAGATTGGACCAGCATTCAAGGATGCTCGCATAGGCTCTATCTTGACAATGGACATCCAGAACAAACAAGGGATGTCCTTTTGGTCTCCAGTGACATCACAAGCTTGAGTGTTAGATGAGGACAAGGGCAATGGCGGAGGCTCATTAGCACATTAGGCCGCACCCCCATGTTACCAGAAGTGTGGTCATCCAGCCACACCCACCTTTTGCTCCTTATTCTGTTTACCTTGTTTGTTGTTAAAACCCAGGGCCTTTTTTTGTAGCAGGAACTCCTTTGCATGTTAGGCCACACACCCCTAATGTAGCCAATCCTAATGAGTTTCTGCTGTTGGGTGTGGCCTATTATGCTCATGAGTTCCTGCTGGGTGTGGCCAACTCAGGAGCCAGCCGGAACTCCGTTCCTGTGCGTTCCTGCCCAAAAATAGCCCTGCAAGGAAGGATCCTGCCCCCCTCCTGCAAGGCCACCTCTATCGAGGCAATCACAGAATCTCAGGATCTTGGCATTATTTTGATCTTTGTGCCACAGGAAAGGGGTTCTTCTTGGTTTGTCTGAACCAAATAGTGCTGGGAGGCTTCAGTATTTGGACGCTCTTGACCACCGAGTTAGAACATGTCTCAGTTTTGCAATATGGTCAACCTTGACCTCAGTAGCCCAGGCTAGCTTGGTCTAGTCAGATCTTGGAAGCTAAGCACCATTGGTACTTGGAAGGGAGACCATCAAAGAAGACTGCAGAAGAAGGCAATGGCAAACCACCTCTGCTTCTCACTTGCCTTGAAGGCACTTTGCTATGGGTTGGGACAGACCCTGACCTAGATGACTGATGTAGTAGTAGTAGTAGTAGTAGTAGTAGTAGTAGTAGTAGTAGTAGTAGTAGTAGTAGTAGTAGTTGGATTTATACCCTGTCCTTCACTCGGAGTCTGAGAGCTGTTTACAATCTCCTTCCCTTCCTTTCCCCACAACAGACACCCTGTGAGGTTGGTGGGGCTGAGAGAGCTCTTGAGAGAACTGCTCTTGAGAGAACACTTCTGAGAGAGCTGGCTGCATGTGGAGGAGTGGGGGAATCAATCCAGTTCTCCATATTAGAGTTCACTTCCCTTAACCACTACACCACACTGGCACAGTGGGAGGAAACATCCCCCTCTTGCCACAATGACATCTGCCACAAAGCCTACTAGGTTTCGAACAGGGGAGGGACCTCAGCTGGGTATAATGCCATAGAGTCCACTCTCCAGGGCAGTCATTTTCTCCAAGGGGACTGATCTCTGTCATCTGGGGATCAGTTGTGGTTGTGGGAGATCTCCAGGCCCCACCCGACATCATTATGGATCAGGATCACTTTACAAAGCAGGGAGCAATTCACTCCCATGTCTGCACCCCCTCCTCTGCTCCTCGGGGAAACCCACAGGGAGCCATCAGAATTGTGACAGTAACAGTCACAGACAAGGAGACTCGTTACTTTTGTTCCTGGTTCAGCAACTTTGGTTTCAACCGGCAACTCTCCTGGGGAATTCCTAGAGGCTGCAGGTACAGGAGGGAGGAGAGGAGAGGAATGCTTAACCACCAAAACAGAAATCCCAACAGAAACCTACTTACGCTATACTGAATTGTTTTTTCTTGGACTGAGTTTTCCCTGGTGTCCAGATCTTGATATCCCTTTGCTATGATACCCCTATGTAGAGCTTCCAGAGATTCCGAGAAAGGACTGATGTCATTTCCAGGTTCTCCCTGGAAATGACATCGCGGCCGTGCTGAGGGCACCCCCCAAATCCCCACCTCCTCCCATCTCCTCTCCACTGCATTTGGAGGTCCGTGGGTGGAAGGAAGGAGCAGCGTGTATGACGTCTGTGGGTGCTCCGTTCTCGCCTGCCTCTGAACAAGTCCTATAAATATGAACACATTCAAATTATAAACCAATTTAGATGATGGATCGTGGGAATATGACTGGTGTTCCCATTGCACAGCCTTTCCAATCACATCTTCATTTCATTTTTTGAAAGGGAAAGAAATCATAATCTTGACATGTTTATCATTTTGAGCCTGCACCAATTATCTCAGAGGGTTTGCTCTGTAACTCATAGATTGCGATCAGCTTTTTTAATGGGAATCGTGCAGCCATTATTCCTCCAGCCGTACGTGAAGTTGAGAAACAATTATGGAGGATGATTCGCTTTGGATTATCATTTGAGTAGATATGTTCGAGTCTATTATTATTTAAGATAAGGAACTATCAAGTTGTTCTCTCTCTCTCTCTCTCTTTTTCCCTTTCCACTATGAGAAAGAAAGTTGAGAGGCTTTGGTAAGGTTCATGTACAGATTGGAAGGCTTACTAAATTAACTCCCTTCTAAATTGACTTCCTTTAAGAAGTTCAAGGAAGGTGATATTCCCTCTCACTCACACAAACAATCTAGAATACAGTCGAGCCCAGCTCACGTGTTACAAATGAACATAGTACTGTGCTGAAAGTGGCAGCCTTTTGATAAATTCTCCTCCATGGCGTCTAGTTTACTGTACTTCATGTTCTGATGTCATAGTCACCATGTACAAACAACGTATGTGTCTACAGGGCCAATGCACTGCGGGAGGAGGATCAGGCATACTGATTTGCTGTCCCAAACTGAGCCTTCCAGTCTGGTCCCCATCTATCTCCACTTGCTTCTTGCATGCTTATAGTATCTTGCAGAGCTTTATTTATTTGAAAAAGAGGTGCTGGGACTCTCAAGAGGGAAATGAAGTTTTCAGTCTGTATACTGAAAACTTATGAACTTTTAGACATTTTCAAAAGAATTTTGTTGAAGAGGTTCCGGAACTCCGTTCTGGCGCATTCCCCCAGAAAAAAAAAGCCCTGGTTTCTCGTAATCTTCTGAATAGTTGGAATGTTAGTAAACATTCTGTGGCACCAGCTGGTCATTGCTATGGTGGACCTAAGGAGGAGAACAACTGGGAGCATAACTCTGGCCTCTGAGTTCATGGGAGCCCCAGACGGAAGCAAACAATTCATCCACCAACTAAACAAACTGAAGCAGAGCACCTGTAAGAAATGCACAAAGACCCTTTCACATCTCAGAGGCACATGCCACTAAATACCAGTTGCTGGGAACAGCCGATAGGAGAAATCATTTGAAGAAGAAGAGAAGAGATTGGATTTATACCCCGCCCTTCACTCGGAGTCTCCGAGCGGCTTACAAACTCCTTTCCCTTCCCCTCCCCACAACAGACACCCTGTAAGGTAGGTGGGGCTGAGAGAGCTAGAAAACTGTATAAAACATCAAAATATTTACACATTGTCATTGGCGAGAGCTCCCAGCTTTCATGCTTTCAGTCAAAGCTTCCTAGGGGCATCTGATCAACTGCTCTTGTAAATGCAGCGATAACCCAGATGGCCCCTTTGGTCTGGTCCAACAAAGCAACACCAATGTCCTTCCCATTCCTAATTCTGCATGATGGTGTTCCCACATTGGGGAATTGAAGACAAAATTACCAAGGAACATTTAATGAGGGTATGCGCCTTCCATTGGCTTACACGCTGGCTTATTTATGCTGTTGGAATGGCGTGTGATGGAAGGAATGAAGGTGACTGTTGCAAAGGGGATGGTAATGTTCAAGCAGCTGGGTGACATCTGGTGCCTTGATAAGATCGGTTGAAGAACAAAAGTGAAGCTCTTGCAACAGCCGTGCAGTTTCAGTGCCTCCATACAGGTCTGAAACCCAGCCAATTATGCAGAGAATTTTAAAGAGGCTGGATGGCAGATGCACCAGAGAGAGAGCAAGAAAGAGAAAGAGAGAGACCAAGGGAGAGAAGGAACAGTGTAAAGACCGGGGAGAAATGATTAGAGGTGAGTGGGATTTGAGAGCTATGTGGCTCTCTTCCTTTTAAGTGATACAAATTGTCTGGTGGAGAGAATATTAGACTGGGCCATGACATAAAATCAAGGCCCCGCACAGCTAGATGCTCTCTTGGATGACCTTGGCCAAATGCATTCTAGTTTCCCACCAGCCCAATTGAAAGATAAATGAACTAACTCAATCAGTTGCTTTGAGGATGAAGAAAAAGAAACGTCTACACTTCTTATTTTCACTAGTTATTGCTTGCATACTTTCAAGAATATCGTAGCCATAAGAACCGGAAACTTGGTATTTCACCTGGTTTTTTTTTAATAAGATGAAAGCTAAAGTTTTCATGAAGCTGAAGTCTTCTCCCCAGCGCCACATTGTGCACATGCACAGAACTGTGGCACGAGAACAGCACTGAAGCAATCCTTCACCTCTTTATAATTTTATTTTCTCACTGTATTTCTTATCTTCTGATGCAACACTTCTTGGAGACCTGCCGCCCTTTGGGACAACCTGTTCTTTAGGCGTGTTTACCCCTAGCTTTGATAACTATTTTGTATTTTTAAAGCTGCAAAAACACTTGCTTTTCCCATGCCTACTTTGCTCGCAATCACAGTGCATCATGGGTTTTGTAGTTGTAGCAAGCAACTTTTGCAGGTTAGCAAAAGAAAGGCAGAGAGAGGGAAAACTTCTTCTACTGGCCTCCATGGCCCAGCTTTCTCTATGTCTCTCCCCTCTTGGAGCCAGACAAAATCCAGTCATCAACCTCTGTGATACAAGAAGAAGAAGAAGAAAAGGAGGAGGAGGAGGAGGATTTATACCGCACCCTTCACTACCAAATGGAGTCTCAGAGCGGCTTACAAACTCTTTTCCCTTCCCCTCCCCACAACAGACACCCTGTGATGTAGGTGGGGCTGAGAGAGCTCTGACAGAAACTGCTCTTTTTCAAGAACACCTCTGACAGAACTATGGCTTGCCCAAGGTCATCCAGCAGGTGCAAGTGGAGGAGTTGGGAATCAAACCCGATTCTCCCAGATTAGAGTCCGCGCACTTAACCACTACACCAAACTGGCAACTATCACCTCAACCCTCCTCTCTTAGATTCTACCAGGAGCCTTTCTGCAGCTTAGAAGAAGTAGGAAAGGAAAAGCCCTTTCTATCACCTTCTCTTGCCCAATTGTGACCACTTGACTCCTCCTTTCTTAGACTCTCACGTGGTAATGGCGGCAGTACATTACAACTTGACTCCTCCTTTCTTAGACTCCATCAGTGCCCAGTCATTTTGTATCTTGGCAGAAACAGCAGGAAATAGGATGAAGTCCTTTCCAATGTTCTGCATGGCCCAATTGCTATCCATCCATCCATCCATCCATCTGCACTTAGCCACTCTTCAAAGCTTCAAAAAGGGATGGAGAGGCCTGCTTTATAGTTGCCAGCCTCCAGGTGGGGCTTGGGGATCTCCCAGAATCACAACTGATCTCCAGACAATAGAGATAAATCCCCCTGTAGGGAATGGTTGCTTTGGAGAATGGGTTCCATGGCACTTTACCCTGCTGAGGTCCCTCCCCTCCCCAAACTCTCTTCTCCTTGGATTCCACCCTCAAAATCTCCAGGAATTCCCCAACCTGAAGTTAGCAACCCTATGCTTTCACTAAGTTGTGTATAATATTTCTTTATGAGCCACCTTCAGTTGTTTTTAAAGGGCAGGATTATTGTAGGTAGGCATTTGTATAAAGCCTCCAAGTGTTGAGATGGGGCTAAAGTGGTAGAGCACCTGCTTTGTATGCAGAAAGACCAAGGTTGGACCTCAGGAAGCAGGAGAGACTACCTCTGCCTGCATCCCTGGAGAACCAGTGTAGGCGGCAATACCGAGATGGACCAGAGACCTGACTACAAAGTAGAAGGCAGCTTTGTGACTGTTCAGAGTGCTGTTAAAGATGGTCACGATAACCCTGCAAGTGTTTTCATCCCCATGTGGGAAATGCAGGCGTAGAGAGCTCCTAACGCAATCCAGAGGGCTCATGGCCAAGGTAAAAACTGGGGGAAAGGGATTTCTTGGCTCGTGTCTCAGTCTCTTTCTAGAAGAGACCAAGTTTCAGAAGCTGGGAGACTCCCTTCAGTTATCCACACTTCAGTGTATCCCTTGAGAGAAATGATCCTGTAAGCTTTAGTTTCACACAAGATCCTACTACCTTTTGTCCATTAAAAGAAACACGGTTTTCAATGTTACTTTTGCATATACGTGGTATAAAACTACTGTTGAAATGATGTAAAAGAAACAAAAGAATCATAGAAGCAGTTAAAATAGGGGGAAACTGAAATCGATGACCAGGACACCATATGATTTTTTTTTTTTTTAATGAAAATAGCTGTGTTGGGTTATTTGAAGTTGCTGGCAATACTGACCCATGCAGAATGATTCCAGTCAAAGGCCACTGAAATCAAAGTGCTTACACTGAAGTAACCCTGCATAGCACTGGACTGTCAGACAAACACTACGCAACACCTTTCTCCTCTTTGAGAATCTTAGGGGCGTACACAATGGATAGGTTCCAGTTCAATAGTTCTGCAACAGATTGAAGTATCACCGTCTGAACTTGACTGATATCTCATCTGACATGCAAATTCCTCAGGGATGGAAGCTACCTTCATTTTTTTTTAGCAACAAAAAATGTGTTCTTTGAACATTAAGCAATGAAAGTGGAAAAACAATGCTTTGTATACCTGGCCGATTGTTCTTTTGATCAATTATGCATTGGTAATTGTTTTGATGATTGAAAGAAAACCGCATATTGGGGGCTTTATTTATTTATTTATTTAGTTATTTAGTTTACTTTATGATCAGGGCATAGAAACAAAAGGGAAAAATCCAACTGGGGGTTGCCTTCTAACCATAGAAGAGAGAGCAAGCAACACAGAGAACGGCTAATATCAGGGGAACGGAAGTGAATCTAAACGAAGCTGAAACTGTTAAATCAGTTCATGGGCTGCTTGTTGGTCCTCGGATAGCAACCGTTCCAGCCAATTCACCCTACCCTGTGTTCAAAAGTGGGGCTTCACCTGCAATAAGAGGCCTTTGCACTTCCTTTTGCATGTGCCTGATTGCTTGGAAGCTCTGAGGGATTTTTTTGGGAAGCCATCAAACATGTTGATCAGACGGGCATCGTTTCTCATTATCCCCACTTTCTAATGGAATCTGAACTGCCGGCCCCAGACCGTGTCTTCCAGGACCCACACCAAAGGAAGTTCATTTTCTGTCACTAGATAGCTGTCATTGTAAATTGGTGAACAGGGTATCTATTCCCCCTCCCCCCAGTCCATCTGTCTATTGGCTTTATGCTTCTGCCCATTAACATAGTCTTTAAAGTAGTACCTCCAGCATAAAATCGATAGCAATTGCAAACGCTCCCTGGCCTGTGTGCACCCTTTTTTAATTGAGCTGATCTAAATTAAACCTTCATCACGAACAAGCTTCATTTGTCTGGCTTCTCCTTCCTAAATGGTCTCTGGTCTTTTGACTTGTGCTTCTGTAGGCCAGTGATTTTTTCTTCTTCAAAGAATGCATAGCAACCTACAAGCAAACTGGCCGGGTTCACCAGCTCCATAGAAAAAATGGGTAGCTTTATGGCAAGTGCCCACCAATCACAGCTTTATTTTTTTATTCATTCATTCACATTTATAGACCACCTTCCCCGTGAACGGGCTCTGAAGAAGTGGGCAGTGACTCACGAAAGCTCCTGTCCTGCCACAAATTGTGTTAGTCTTTAAGGTGCTGCTGGACTCTTGCTCTTTTCTACTGCTACCAGGGGCGCCAAACAGGACCACCACCCCAAAAAAGTCTGCATCATGCATCATGATCTCCGGCGGGCAGTCTGCTACACACAGACTAAGAGGGCTACAGTTCTTGAGCTTTCTCATGAAAGGATGTTGTAAGGTTTCCAACTCTGGGTTGCGAAATTCCTGGAAATTTAGGGGTGGGGTCTGGGGACGGCAGGTTTTGGACAGAGGGGGGACTCCTGCAGGGTATACTGCCATAGAGTCCAGGGCAGCCATTTTCTCCAGGGGAACTAATTAGGGTTGCCAGCTCTGGGTTCGGGGAAAACCCGGAGATTTTGGTGGGTGGAGCCTGGGGACAGTGGGGATTGGAGAGGGGAGGGACCTCAGCAGGGTCTAACGCCATACAGTCCACCCTCCAAAGCAGCCCTTTTCTCCAGGGAAACCTATCTCAATTGTCTGAAGTAGAGTTGCCAGTCTTCAGGTGGGGCCTGGGGATCTCCCGCTTTTACAACTGGTCTCCAGCTGACAGAGATCAGCTCCCCTGGAGAAAATGGCTGCTTTGAAGGGCGGACTCTATGGCATTGGACCCTGCTAAGGCCCCTCCCCTCCTCAGACCACGCCCTCTCCTGGATCCACCCCTAAAGTCTCCAGGTATTTTCCAACCCAGACCTGCCAACCCTAGTCTGGAGATCAGTTGTAATAGCAGGGGTCTCCAGGCCCCACCTGAAGGCTGGCAACCCTAGAACTGATCTCTGTCATGTGGAGATCAGCTGTGATTCTGAGAGATCTCCAGACCCACCTGGAGGCTGGCAGTCCTATGTGGGGAGAGCTGTGAGCTCGCTGATATCTTACTGGTGATCGGAATCATAGTATCAATGGTAATGATTGAGCATGGTTAATGTATTTTTGGCTAAAGAAGTAAACAGAGCACCATTAACACGAATGGCTCTTCGCGGGGAACAAGAAGTCCCCATCCCGTAAGGCTTCCTGAAACAGGCACCAAAAGGTATGGCTGATTCATTGCACAAGGGACCAGAGCAGCTGTCTTGAATGTCACACTGGCCGAGGGCATCATCTGGAAGACAGGTACATGCAGGGGTAATTTCCTGAAGGAGCACACAGGAGCGGAGCTCCGGGAGTAAAGAGCACATGCAACAAGCCCCACCCCCTGCTCCCAGCAGCCCTCAGTCAGAGCAAGAAGCAGCCAGGTAAGTTGCAGAGCACCCCACCGGGTCCCTCGGTCCAAAACAGTCCAGTGGCACCTTTAAGACTAAGTTTTATTCAGGTACAAGCTCTCCCTCCTCTGCGAGGACAGATCTACACGTTTCCCCCCCCCCAATAGCTAGCAATTCAAAACAGTCCAGTGGAGCCTGAGCGGTGGGTGTTGCCTTCTGACACACTTCTGGTGATGCCAGGGGGTGTGGCATATGCAAATAAGTTATGCTAATGAGCTATGCTAATGAGCTCCTGCACCTCTTTTTCTACAAAATGACCCCTGGGTATACAGTTTGCACTTGTTTTGACTGCTGCTTTCTCTTGAGCCTGCCCTAGGCTACAGAACGCCTCTATAGCCCTCCTTGGTCCCAGCAGCAGCAGCATGAGAGGAGGGCATTGGGAGTGATAAAAGGGATTCAGCTGGCACTGAAGAAGGTTATGGAGGTGACGGATGCTTTGGTGGCCCTTCGATCTGCAAACGACTGTAGCGAAATATCATCAGCATCATTTTATGCATCACTTCATTTAGATATCAGAGGTTAGGAATAACCATTGGCCCTGCCCTGGATTGTGCAAGCTAGCCTGATCTTGTCAGATCTTGGGAAATAAGCAGGGTTGGCCTTGGTTTAGTGCTTGAACGGGAGACCACCAAGGAAGTCCAGGGTTGCTACAGGAGGGCAGGCAATGGCAAACCACCTCTGTTCATCTCCTGACTTGAAAATCCTATAGGGCCACCATAAACCAACTGAGACTCAACGGCAATTTCCATCACCGTTGATATAACCACTTGAAGAGAAGAGAAGAAGAAGAGATTGGATATACATCCTGCCCTTCACTCGGAGTCTCAGAGCAGCTTACAAACTCCTTTCCCTTCCCCTCCCCACAACAGGCACCCTGTGAGGTAGGCGGGGCTGAGAGAGCTCTTTCAAGGACTGTCCTTGAGAGAACAGCTCTGACAGGACTATGGCTTGCCCAAGGTGATCCAGCAGCTGCAGGTGGAGGAGTGGGGAATCAAACCCAGTTCTCCCAGATTAGAGTTCACATACTTAAGCACTACACCAGACTTTGCATGCTTAGTCGGAAGAAAGAGACTGACACAGGTAAATGGTATAAACTAAGGGCAGCGTTATTGAACTATTAATTCAACAAGAACAACAAGAAGAAGAGATTGGATTTATACCCCACCCTTCACTACCCGAAGTAGTCTCAGAGAAGCTTACAAACTCCTTCCCCTTCCCCTCCCCCCCACAACAGACACCCTGTGAGGTAGGTAGGGCTGTGAGAGGTCTTGACAGAAACGGCTCTTTTTTGAAGAACATCTGTGCCAGAACTATGGCTTTCCCAAGATCACACCGGCAGCTGCAAGTCGAGGAGTGGGGAATCATTCAAACCTGGTTCTCCCAGATCAGAGTCTGTGCACTTAACCACTACACCAAACTGGCTCTCTATAACTGGCAAGGGCTGTGACACAGACCCGGCAAAGGGATCCCCTGATCCTTTTCCCAACCTTAAACGGGGTGAACCACCGAGCCCCTGGCGCAAGCCAACCATAACACGGCCTTTGCCAGGCGGCAGACAGGCTAACACCCCACCGTGAGCCAACCACTGATTGCAAACGAACGGCCCCAATGAGGGGGGAGCAATGCACTAATAAACACCAAGCTCCTCCCATCACCCCATACTCATATGGGAATCTCCCCGAACAAGTCTCCCTCCTTCCAAGCATGCAAAGTAGGCCCTCCATCCTTATGCGGCTCGTTGTACATTTCTAAAGGGCACTGCCTGACTTCTGTTGGAATAACAAAAGTAAATAGATGTTTCCCTGATCCCCAAAACTGCCCTTGTGTCCTTAGAACCATACCAACACCCAGTTTCTACATGCCCACTGAGTATGGTTGCCAACCGTCAGGAGACCTTCCAGAACTACAAGAGATCTTTAGACCACAAAGACCAGTACCCCTAGAGAAATTGGGTGTTTTGGAGGGTGGACGCTATGGTAACCCAACCCTGTTGAGGTCTCTTCTCTCCCTAAACCCCACCCTCCCCAGGCTCAACCCCCAAATTCCCAGGAATTTCCTCACCCATGGTCGGTAACCCAATTGCTGAGGTCCCCAAGGCCCAGCTGCACAAGATCTTGGATGGTTGAAGTCAAGGTTTCAGTTCCCTCCATAGCAGCCTCCTACTCCTCCACAAGAACAGCAAAATTGTAGCCTAAATTATGCAAAATGGTTGAACAAGTGCCGAATACAAACTGCAGAATAAGAGTAATAGTGTAAAGGTATTCCATTGGCAGAACCAAAACAGATAATTGAATTCAGCCTTCCTGGGGGCAGAATTTGGATTGTCGTCATTGCGCAGAATGTTAATTGTTACTAGCTCAGAGAAGTGCATCACAATGCTATTATGGAAACCTACTGGGGGCTGGGGGCTGGATTTGTCACGCTGTATGCAGTTCTGGTTGCCCCCATCTCAGAGCTGAGAAAGAACAACAGAACTGATGGGGCTGCTGGTGCTTCTCCCCCAGAGCCAGTTTGGTGTACTGGTTAGGAGAGCAGACTCTAATCTGGGAGAACCAGGTTTGATTCCCCACTTCTCCACATGCAGATGCTGGTGTGACCTTGGGTGAGCCGTAGTTCTGATTAGAGTTGTTCTTGAAAAATAACAGTCTCTGTCAAGAGCTCTCTCAGCCCCACCTACCTCACAGGGTGTCTGTTGTGGGGAGGGGGAGGGAAAGGGATTGTAAGCCACTCTGAGACGCCTTCGGGTAGTGAAGGGCAGGGGTATAAACCCAATCTCTTCTTTCTTCAGGAGGAAAGCTCTGATTTGAAGCACTGATTATATGGAGTGATACTGGTTCACCCCTGGAAGGGGGGCAATGACCTGAATGGGCCAGGCCAGCCCACTCTCATCAGATCTTGGAAGCTATGCAAGGTCAGCCTGGGCTAGTACTAGGGCTGCCAACCTCCAGGTGGGGCTTGGAGATCTCCCGCTTTTGCAACTCATCTCCAGCTGAGAGAGATCAGCTCCCCTGGAGAAAATGGCTGCTTTGAAGGGTGGGCTCTATGGCACTGTACCATGCTGAGGCCCCTCCCCTCCTCAAACCCCACCTGGCTCCACCCCCAAAGTTTCCAGGTATTTTCCAACCCAGACCTGGCAACCCTAGTTAGTGCTTGTATGGGAGACCACAAAGGAAGTGCTTGTATGGGAGACCACCAAAGAAGATGGGGGTTGCTACACAGAGGCAGGCAATGGCAAATCTCCTCTGTTCGTCTCTTGTCTTGAAAACCCTACGGGGTTGCCGTAAGTTGGCTGTGACTTGGCAGCACTTTCTACCCCAAACACTTTGGGTTGTGGCTGTGACTTGGCAGCACTTTCCACCCCAAACACTGGGTTGTTGCTGAGTACAGATGAAGGGCTGCAAGTATATCTGGAAAAGGCAAGAGCAAGTATACTTCTTCTTTATCATTTTCTGCTGTTTCAAAAAGTTTATTAACAAACTCCTGTTTTCCAATATTTGGCATATAAGATTCTTGCAGCTGTCGTCATATAAACAGTCAAATACCTATTCTATTTTTCATAATCCTTTGGAAATATATTCAACAGCAAGACCTCTGGAGTAAATGGAATCCTTGCTCTTAGTATCTTCTCCATCAAACTATGGACCCATTTCCAAAACTTTTTAGTAACATCGCTATGCGATGATGCGATGCGATGATTTAGATGGTTTTAAAGAGGGACTCAACTAATCCATTCTCTTCTGGTGGATCTTCGCTGTAATCATTAAATAGAATCCCCATGTTCAGAGGCAGCGTGCTGGGGAGGGCGATAGTAAGGGAAGTACCGTTTCCTTTCCTTTCTACTGAAACCATCTGGTTGGCCGTTTCATCCTTGCAAGAAACAGAGGCTAGAAGAACCCTGGAACAAGAAACAGAGGCTAGAGGAATCATAGTGCCCACTAACCCCTTTCTCGGTGCCCACCAAGTGTTTTTAGATAGTGGGTGGGGCCAAGTGGGGCTCTTGCCCTGGAGGCCTTCTGATTGGTCACTGAAGATCTGGGGACACCTCCCCCCGGAATTACAGCTCATCTCCAGACTACAAAGATCAGTTCCCCTGGAGGAAATGGCTGCTTTGGAGGGTGGACTGTATGCCATTGTACCCCACTGAGGTCCCTGTCCTCCCAGGGTCCATCCGCAAATCTCCCATCCTGGACCTGCCAACCCTACCCCCCAACCCCCACCAGTGGACAGGGGTGACCTGGCAACCCCAGTGCAGGTATTTCGGTATTTGTTTTGCCCCCTCTTCTTTTTTAAAACTGCCGTCTCCTCCCCGCTCGAAATTCCTCCTCCCGACTGCTGCTTTGCCAATTGCTTACAGTGCATATGAAATGGAAATTTCAGGATCCCCAAATTGGCCAGAATGTGTGAAATGTATAACGTAGCAGCAGATGGCACCGCACGGCGGGTCTGAAATATCTATGCAATACCGTTTTAAGAGAGGTATTAACCAATCACGCAGCATATGGAAAAGACTTGCTGTGCAGGATTAGGAGAGGGGTGGGGGACCGAAGCTCCCCAGGCACTTGTTTATGGGTGTGTGTCCCCCCCCCCCAAGCTCTCTCTCTGTCTCAACAAGATTCTTGGTTTTAAGGTCTGTTCTTTGTCTTACAATATTCTAAAACTATTTACTTCTTCCTTGGGTTCACACTTGTCACTTCCATATTTCAGATATCCTGTTTTATGCTGTTGGGGAAAACGTCAATGATGAGAGCAGCGGTAGTTAGGAGTTTGCAATGTTTGAAGAAATCTTAGAGGGTTCCCCCCCCCCCTGTTCTGGAATGCCAACTTTTTTGTTTAATAGGCCTTTTGGTGTAGTGTAATCTGGGAGAACCGGGTTTGATTCCCCACTCCTCCACGTGCACCTGGCTGGATGAACTTGGGCAAGCCATAGTTCTGATAAGAGCTGTTCTTGAAAAAGAGCAGTTTCTGTCAAGAGCTCTCTCAGCCCCACCTACATCACAGGGTGTCTGTTGTGGGGAGGGAAAGGGAAAGGAGTTTGTAAGCCGCTCTGAGACACCTTTGGGTAGTGAAGGGCGGGGTACAAATCCAATCTCTTCTTCATTTCTGGTGCTTGAACAGCAATGTGACGCAGAAAGAGGAAATCATGGGGAGCAAGTGATGGGGTTGTGTCAACTCCATGTCCTACATAATGGACTAAGGCACAGAACCAGTAAAAGAAGTTGCCAGCCCAAGTGACCTCACCTGTCTTTAGACCAGGACCACCAACTGGCAAGTATAAAAGAAACTGGCTTGTTCTGCTCCCGTGTGTGTCATACCGATTTAGGTCGGTAGCCCTGCTGGTCTGAAGCAGCAGAACAAAGTCTGAGTCCAGTGGCACCTTTTAAGACCCGCAAAGTTTTATTCAAGGTATAAGCTTCCGTGTGCATCTGTATTTGTATATGAAGAAGTGAGCATGCACACAAAAGCTTATACCTTGAATAAAACTTTGCGGGTCTTAAAGGTGCCCCTGGACTCAGACTTTGCTCTATCATTGGGCCCAGGGCTCATTTCGTAGAAAAAGAGGTGCAGGAGCTCATTAGCATAACTTATTAGCATAACTAATTTGCATATGCCACACCCTCTGACCTCACAGGAAGTGTGTCAGAAGGCAACACCCTCTGCTCAGGCTCCACTGGACTGGTTTGGATTGCTAGCTATTGGGGGGGGGGGGCGGGCAGATCTGTCCTCACGGG
>NW_015172047.1:191402-194693 GCF_001447785.1 Gekko japonicus | reverse complement strand
CAGCAACTTCTGGCTGCTTCTTGTTTCTCATGGCCCAACCGAGGGCTGCTGGGAGCAGGGGGTGGGGCTTGTTGCATGTGCCCGCCCCCTGAGCTCCTTACTGCCGGAGCTCCACTCCTGCAGGAAATGACCCCTGATTGGGCCTGTATGAAAGGAAAAAATGAAACAGGCGTGGTTTCCCTCAGCATGGAGATGCATTGAGGAAAAGCTTTACCTGTTGAATCAGTACCATGGCCTATAGCTCTCATGGTCCAATGGGCCCTGCAGCTCTGGCCAAAGATGGATTTGGCAGAGGAAGGCAGCAAAAGCTCTGATCCACCAGGGGTGGTCTAGTGGCCTCATGCTGGAGGCGGGGACACCTCCCCAAACGCTGCCTCCCCGGTGATGGGGGATAGCTGGCTCCAGCAGCAGTGGCTGCTCATGCTCACTCTTTCTGGGGTTCAGCCAGCCAGTTTGGCAGTGGATGGCCATGCCCGCCCAATCTGAGGCTTGGGCAGACAGCTTCCGGTGGCAGCAGTGGCTCTCACTCACCTCACGTAGGGTGAGGGCTGCCCCTTGCTGGGACCCTGGTGACAGGGGGTCGGCCCAGCAGTGGGCCTGGCATAAAGTTGCCATGACTCCTACTATGGCAGGAGTAGGCTTGTCAGCCTCCCGGTGGGGCCTGGAGATCTCCCGCTTTTGCAACTGATCTCCAGCCGACCGAGATCAGCTCCTCTGGAGAAAATGGCTGCTTTGAAGGGCCCCACTTGTGGACCTCCTGATGGCACTGGTATTTCTGGCCACTGTGTGATACAGCGTGTTGGACTGGATGGGCCTTTGGCCTGATCCAACATTGGCATCTCTTATGTTCTTATGTTCTTATGTTCTTATGTTCTTATCTTCCAGCCCAGAGCTGGCAACCCTAGGCAGGAGCCTTCCCACCAGCACCCCACGCTTCCTACCGCCACCCCTTCAGGCAGCAGGAGAAAACTGGTAAAATAATTGCTGCCGGCATGATGGTGTGACATCACATACAGGGAACATCAGGAAGTGATGCCACACAGTGCTTTTCTGGCAGTTCCTAGAGCAGCATGACGTCACTTCTGGTTCCCTCCAAAGCAGTGTGATGTCACTTCCAGTTTCCCTCAGAACCAATGTCATATTGCGTGTGGCGGTGGTACTCCCATGTGCCTCAGAGGTCATTTTGGGGGGGATCGCAGTTCCCCCGGGTGAGGTACGGGGGGCGGGGCACATGACGAAGCCCCACCCCCTGCTTCCGGCCGCCCCACTTCCGGCCCTCATTCAGCCAGGAGGAGGCAGGAGAAGAGGGAAGGTAAGTTGCTTCCTCCCTGCCTCTGGTAAAATAATTGCTGCCGGCATGATGGTGTGACATCACATACAGGGAACATCAGGAAGTGATGCCACACAGTGCTTTTCTGGCAGTTCCTAGAGCAGCATGACGTCACTTCTGGTTCCCTCCAAAGCAGTGTGATGTCACTTCCAGTTTCCCTCAGAACCGATGTCACATTGCGTGTGACTGTGGTACTCCCATGTGCCTGTCCCTCCATGTCCCCCTGGATGGCAGCCATTGGCTGGCAGCCCTAGCCCAGTGGGGGGGCGGTAGTCATTCTGGGGACCCATCCTGGATTTTTGCCCAGGGCCTCAGAATCCCTAAATCCACTCCCATGTACTACATTTCCTGTTTCCTGGGGTTCCAAAGTGTAACTCTTGAGCTGGCGCCTTCATCTCCCTCGTGCAACTTTCTGTTCTCTGCTGGCTGTGAAAGGCTCGCTTTGGTTGCATGTGTTGTCTTTAATCTCTCATCCTCTGTTTTTATCTTAGACGCAGAGCTGGAGAGCTCTAACGAAGCTAGCGAGCTAGGAAGAAAAATATGAAAGGAAAATAAGAAGGGGGGAGATGGAAAAATATTTTCTTTGGGGCCTCCGCCTCAACCCCCTTTTGATTATATTATTTAAAAATTTTTAGAAGAAAACCGTGGTTGCTAAACGATGCTTGAGTTATCCTTGAACTGTCTCCTACCTACAGATCGGGAACTTCTGGTTTCCGCTGCGTTTCAAAACCCCCCCGCCTCCCTCCGCCCGCCCCACGTCCCGTCATTTTGATCAAAGCTACCCAGAGAAGAGTCGCTTTCCACATCCCGTCACTGCGTCAAAAGGGAAATGGAAATTCTGCCAGGGGTGACAGTGATAGAGTGTTTACATTGGATCAGATAGGGGAGAGCAGAACCGCAGGAGATACCGAGGGGCAGCAGGGAGAAAGGCCTGTGCAGAGGGAGGTTGATTTCAGCTGGCAGATAAAGTGTTTTGTACACTTCAGTGGAGGATAATTACTGCGATCAAAGATTTGCATGAGGGTCTCGGGCACTCCATCATCTGCTCCGGTGGGAGGGTCCCGCCGTCAGCTGATGAGGAACAAAACAGGCTGCCGGTATGACTTTCTTTTTTCTTTCCTTGAGCCACCCACCACACACACAGAGATCTTGAAGTATTTGGCTTCGGCTCAATTGAAATTTTCAATTCCTGATGATCTATTAAAGGGAAAAACCCAAATATGGGAATTGAAAGAATGGGTGTTCAAAAAGGATGGGCTTATGGATCAGGACGTGATGGCACGTTGTCTTACAGTACCATTATTTAAGTTTTTTTTAAAAGGGATCACAGTAGGTCCCCTTTCTTGGAGAAGTTAACCACCCTGGAGTTAAGATAAGCTTTTACGGCTTTAAGATTTCAATCCATGCCCTCAGGGATCAGGACTGGACGTTTCTTTGGTATTCCTGCCCCCCTCAGATTTTGTTTTTGTGATCTGGGGCGAAGTAGATTATATAGGCTGCGGTCACACGGAGCATTAGCCACGCTACAGAGACGGAGGATAGGCGGATTTTCCAGGCACGATCACAGCGCCACATCTGGGAAGCGTAGAGCTCCCGTGGCGAACCTGAGGCTTCCCGCCGAAGATGCGGGGTAAAAAACTAATACCTCCGAGGTACTAGTTTTCGGAAACCGCGGGGCAAGGGCGGGCGCCTGATCACGTTTCCGGTGGTAGGTTGTGGCATCTGGCGCCCGCCCATGTCCCGTCGCTAAAAGTTTTTTTCCCCCAAGTCTCCACGGGACGTGCACAAGCACGCAATGGCGCATGCGCACATTTCGTTTAAAAACAAACAACACAGCCCCCTCCTCTTTTCCATACCGCCCCCCACTCCTGGCTCAGCCTGCTCGAGAGGAACTCTCTGCACCGGGTGGCATAGGGGGAGGTGCAGGGGGGCGTGGCGGGAGGGCGGCCCGGCTGAAGCTC
>NW_015172047.1:187520-191046 GCF_001447785.1 Gekko japonicus | reverse complement strand
ATAATGTCATATGGTCTACCCTCCAAAGCAGCCATTTTCTCCAGGGGAAACTGATCTCTGTCATCTGGAGATCAATTGTAGCAGTGGGAGATCTCCAGGTCCCACCTGGAGATTGGCAACCCTAGGGGAAAGTCAGCTGCACAGCAGGGGGTTGAAGAGAATGGTTTGATGGGTGCTGGGCCAAGATTGGCAACAATAGTTCCCCAGGAGCAAATAGCTGGGTTGGAGGGTGGAGTCTATGGCACTGTAACCTGTCTGATGTCCCCCTCTCCGGCCTCCACTCCTCAAATCTCCAGGATTTTCCATACCTAAAGCTGGCAACTTTATCTCCTCCCCTCTCAGTAGCCTCTTATTTTGCCTTAAATTGGTTTTGATGCCAGCAGAGTGAGAAAATGCCAGAGGCTCTGGGTGGGTGCCTCATCGTAAATGCACCAAACAATTCCTAAAGATTTGCCAAAACACTACTCTGTCGACAAATTGCAGCACTTTGAATTAGCACCAGAGCTTTAAGAGCTCTCCAGCTGTCACCTGGAGACTGGCAACAGCTTGTTTGGAGGGTGGGGAGTATGGCATTGTATCTGTCTGAGGTCCTCCTCTTTCTCTTCCTCCTCCTCCTCCTCAGACCCCACCCTCAGCAGGCTTCATTCCTAAACTATCCTGGAAGTTTCCAACCTGGAGTTGGCAACCCTATGTTCTTTCCAGGCACCCATCAGCCTAACCTTTATCTGCCTGTCTGTATTCAAGTTTACTTCCCCCCCTCCCCCCAGCCTCTGCCTAGGGAAAGCAGCTGTCATCATTCTCCTCTCCCCCTATGAGGTATGTTAAGGTTGGAAGTGTGTGAATGGTCCATAAGCCCCCAGGCAGCTTTTAAAACATGATCCTGGGACCTACACACCACCAGACATTCCAACTGTCTTGGGGGGGGAGTATGAGGTGTGGAATGGAGTGAAGTCCAATCAGCTTCCATATGCAAAAACCTTGAAGGTTCCATATGCAACTGACATTCCAACTGCCTTGCGGGGAGGGGGGTGAGTTTGAGGTGTGGAATGCAGTGAAGTCCAATCAGCTTCCATATGCAAAAGACCTTGAAACGCTGGGCGGGACTGCACAAAGCAGCCAGTCAACCCAGCCAGAGTCTTCTGACTGACAGTTCAAGCATCCATACACTAAAGGGGCCAAATTTAGAATGTTCATATAGAATGTTCTTACTCAATTATATATAAGGAGAGATGTATTTTTTAATCCAACTTTGATGTGTTATGTTATGCTATGGCCTATGGCTAAGACAATAAACTTATCTACTTAACATTAGGAAATCTTGAAGTTCCCCCCTCCCCCAAGATTTGGGGAGCTGACCTATCACAGACATGCTCCAGCCACATGGGGCATAATGCCCTATGGCTAAGACAATAAACTTATCTACTTAACATTAGGAAATCTTGAAGTTCCCCCCTCCCCCAAGATTTGGGGAGCTGACCTATCACAGACATGCTCCAGCCACATGGGGCATAATGCGCTCCCAAGAGAACTTCTGATCCACCAAATCAAATGTACCCTATGCGCAGGCTGCTAAGCCCCTGGTTGGGGTGGGATATCCCTAGGTTTGCCAGCATCCAGGTGGGGCCCACAGATTTAGAATTACAGCTAATCTCTGGAGAACAGAGACTAGTTTACCTGGAAAAGATGGCCAATTTGGAAGGTGGGCTCAAAGGCATTATAAGAACATAAGAGACGCCAATGTTGGATCAGGCCAAAGGCCCATCCAGCCCAACACTCTGTATCACACAGTGGCCAGAAATACCAGTGCCATCAGGAGGTCCACCAGTGGGGCCAGGACATTAGAAGCCCTCCCACTGTTGCACCTCCCCAAGCACTTATACTCCACCAAGGTGTTTCGCCTTTCCAGACCTTACCCTCCCCAGGCTCCCCCCCCCAAATTTCCAGGAATTTCCCAACTTAGAGTTAGCAACCCTAGGTCTCCCCCCCCCAACCTCCTGCCACAAAAAAACTCACCAGCATTGCAGGCACGATGATATCACTTCCAGCAAAAACCTGGAAGTGTCAGTGGCAGCTCTAGGAACCACTGGAAACTCTATGGTTAAGCCACAGCCTTGCTGGCAATTCCGAAAGCTACCGATGTCAGTCCTGGGGTCTCCCCAGAAGTGACATCATCATGATCACAACACCATGCCCACACCATGTCTCCACCCACCCCAACCCTTTCGCCATTTGCCAGACTTCGCCTGGAAAACCTATCCACACCTCATGTACTTTGTCTAGCTAGTCAGCTTTCCTCTGCCACATCTGCAGATAGGGTTAGAAAAGGGGTGGCCAGACTGCAGATCGGGAGCCTCACGCAGCTCTTTAACACATATTGTGCGGCTCCTGGAAGGGCGGCTGGGGAAGTGAAGGGGAGGCATGCCTCCAGGATCGGTCTTCCATTCCCCAGCCAGGGTTCCCCTCCCTGGGTAGGCTTGAGGTGGGGGGGGGGAGCAGAGAAAGAATGCAACTTTAACTTTAAATGCATTCTCAAAGCCCCCCCCCCCCCCCCCCCTTGGGGAAGGCATTTGTCTCTTTAAATCCCTTCGCCAAGACAAGCCAGCTGGTATGAGGGCATGGGTGTGTGTGTTGGAGAACACGTTTAAAGTTAAAGTTGCTTTCTTTCCACCTCTCCCTCCCTCCCCATTTATTTGCTTTCTTTCCATCACTCTTTCTCTCTTTTCCCCTTCCTTCCTTTCTTTCCACCTCTTAGACAAATACCATTAGCAAACAATTAAATATCATTGGACAAATAAATATCATTATTGATACCTGTTTTTACCCCTTTAGTTTTTTGGGTTTTTTTGGCAGTCTCGTTGAATGTTAATAAATAGCAAATCTGCATATTTTCCAATTAAAACTTGTGTGCAATATTTGTTCACTTCTTGCAGCTCTCAAACGACTGACATTTGTTCCGTGTGGCTCTTACATTAAGCAAGTTCGGCTGCCCCTGGGCTAGATCATGCCCAGCCAATTTTCAGTGGGAGCAGAACAGTGACATCTGAGGTGTCCGGTCTCCAATCAACTTGGTTAGGGAAGATTTGGGTTCTAGGGCATCCTTGCTTTAAGTTTCCTCACTCTCTCCTTTTAAGCGTCTTGATGTGCTCATGAAATAGATACCTTGTAGCTGCAGCCAAGTTCTGGTCAGGCTACAGGCCCAGGAAGCAATGCGAGTTGCCTCCTGTGTTGCTGATAGCTCATATTGAGCCAAGCCCTTTGAAAGTATCATCGGATCTTGCCCCACTCCACTGCTCCAAGTGGTCGCTTAGGTGTTTCGGTCTCCGAACTGACTCTGCATACCTGTGGCCAGGGGTCATTTCCTGCGGGAGCGCACAGGAGCGGAGCTCCGGCAGTAAGGCGCCCAGGGGGTGGGCACATGCAACAAGCCCTGCCCCCTGCTCCCAGCAGCCCTCAGTTATTTATTATTTATTATTATTATTTATTTCATTCCATTTGTATACCGCTCACCCCCTGAGGGCTCGGAGCG
>NW_015172047.1:116798-187360 GCF_001447785.1 Gekko japonicus | reverse complement strand
GGAAGTTTCGGCCCCCCCCCCCCCCCGCCTGCCTTCAGGTACAAGCTCTCCCTCCTCTGTGAGGGCAGATCTGTGTGTCCCCCCCAAAAAAGCTAGTAATCCAAAACAGTCCGGTGGAGCCTGAGCGGTGGGTGTTGCCTTCTGACACACTTCCGGTGATGTCAGGGGGTGTGGCATATGCAAATAAGTTATGCTAATGAGTTATGCTATTGAGCTCCTGCACCTCTTTTTATACGACATGACCCCTGCCTGTGGCCTCCAGAACTGCACACAATACTCCAGGTGTGGCCTGGCCAATGCGGTGTACAGCGGGACTATGACATCTTGCGATCTGGGGGATGTTATGCCTCTGTGGATGCCACCCAAGAAGCTGCCCTGTATCAAGTCTGATCAATTGACCCAGCTAGCTCAGCTTATCATCTACTTTGACTGGCGGCACCTTTCCAGGAGTCCAGCATAGTCCGACTACCTGCTAACTGGAGATACCAAGGTTTGATTCTGGGATCTTTGGCATGCTAAACATCTGCTATGAGTTTGATCCATGGGCTTGGCCCATGAATGTAATGCGATTAATATGACTAATAGTGGATTCTACCACTTCAGAATTCAAGTGGGAGTCACAAAACCCGAAAGTTCCTGCATTTGGGAGAAATGGCCTCGCTAAATGTGCCTCCTTGAAGGGCTGTTACAAGCTATCCTGAGCCTGCCTGTAGGGTTGCCAAATGGGCCCGTGGGGCGGGGAATCCCCCACTTCGGAGCCCCGATTTCCGCCCCAGCGGAATCGGGGCCCGGGGGAACCCCGCCCCTGAAGTTGCGTCACCAGAGGTGACGCAGCCACTTTGCTGACGTTGGGGGCATGGCTGAGTTCGTCGGGGGGGGGGACCATATGGTTTCCCCCCCGACGAGCTCGGCCCCGCCCCCAACGTCAGCAACGTCGCACGTCACTTCCGGTGACCTCCCGGACACCGACGAGGCTCCCCCGCTCCGAGGGGTAAGTGGATTTGGCAACCCTACCTGCCTGGCAGGGAGGGAGGGGTATAAATCGAACTAATAAATAATAAAACAAACAAACAAACAAATAAGAGTTCCTTGTAAAAAGAAAAGGGGAAATAAAGTGGAGTATTCCTGAAGTTTCACCCTCCCACGGTCTACAGTGGCACAGCCCAAAATTCTACAACCTCGATTTGTGTAATGTGCAGTCAGGTTCGTACTGTTCTTATTTAAATATTAAAAACAAGGCAGCTTATTTTTAACTTGCACAGAGGAGCAGGTTAAGCGTGTGTAGCAGGAGGGGTATTTTTTTTAAACAACCACTGAAACAGTAAGCTACTGCTTAGCGGTGGAATTTCAAATTGACGTGGAGGTGGAGAATGTATGCAGATTAACGCGAGCAGGTTGGGAAAGGAAGGGAATAAAGACTCTAACCGGGCTCTAATGCTCTTAAAGGCTTTCAAAAGCTTGGCACTTTGAGCCACGAGCCATATATTGTGGTATATCTTCCCCTGCACTCCAGCCCACTTCTTCCTTATCCTCCTCAGCCGCTAAATACTATTTAATCCATTCATATGGCTCAGCCTGATTGTTCTCGGTTTGTCGGTGCCATATTGCTCTGCTCTGCAGAGTCCCTCCTTTTCCCTTGTGTTTAGCGGTCTGGATGAACTCCCTTCCTTCTGCACTTTGGCTGTCTTTGGATTCTCACTTGTGGTGAGCTTTCTGCAGCAGACTGGCTGTTAGTCAACTTTACTCTGTTTCCAATCTGAAGCCAGCACGGCACAGTGGATAAAGCGTTGGCTAGGATGCTGGGGGAGACCCAGATTTGAATCCCTGCTTCTACCATGGAAGCTCACTGGGTTGCCCTTGGGCCCATCACAAACTCTCAGCCTGGCCTACCTCCCAGGGTTGTTGTGAGATAATGGGATGTTTCAAGCTGCTTTGAGTCTCAACTGGGGAGAAAAGTGGGATGTAAATAAATATATACCAGTGTAACTCCCCAAAGAGCACCACACTCTGGAGCAATGTTCCCTCTAAGCTGTGGAGTCTCGTGAGCAAAAATTCTACTTCGTGAGCTACCAGCATTACAGTTGTGAGCGAGCAATTTGGCTGCTGCACAAATTAGTTTGCTCTGGAGCCATCCTTCCTGAGCAAAGACAAAAATGTGTGAGAGGGAGGCTAAAAAACTGTGAGCTAGCTCACACTAACTCAGCTTAGAGGGAACACTGCTCTGGAGATGAGGACTTCATGGCGATCCCTGGCCCAAAGGATATGCAGCTGTCCTCAACCAGAGCCAGGGCTTTTTTGGCCTTAGCGCTGGCATGGTGGAACTCTCTTCCTAATGACATCTGTGCCCTGTGGGACCTAAAACAATTCCTCAGGGCCTGTAAGACAGAGAAGTTCCTCCAGGCCTATAATTGAGGTCAGCAACAGTTTACCATCAAGCCTGGCCTACCTGTCTCCTCCCCCAAGGGAGGACACATAATGTCTATTTTATTTATTTATTTATTAGATTTATATCCCACCCTCCCCACCAGGGCAGGATCAGGGAGGCTAACATGGCCACAGGCATTATAACCAGTAAAATAATAAAGCAATATAATAATTTAACAATTTTAAATCAAACAAACCATTTAAAATACCATTCACATAAGATAGCGGAACTGTCTTAAACATCCCACATTGGCGGAAACAGCAGCTGGTGTAGGGCTGCCAAATGCCCCCGGGGGGCGGAATTCCCCCCGCTTTCGAGCCCCGATTTCCACTCCCACAGAATCGGGGCCCGGGGGAAACCCCACCCCCGGGTGCGCGTCACCCGGAAGTGACGCCGCACGCTGTGGGCGGGGCCACGCCATTTGAGGGGAAAACAAAGCGTTTCCCCCTCAAATGGCTGCCATTTGAGGGGGAAATTCTTTTTCCCCCCTCAAATGGTGTGGCCCCGCCCCCAGCGTGTGACGTCACTTCCGGGTGGCGTGCACGCCTAAGACGCCGGCCGGGAGCCCCCCGCTCCCTGCCAAAAAACATTTGGCAACCCTAAGCTGGTGTCAGGCTCCTTAGGGTTTCAGTTCTTTCACATGGGCATAGATGTTAGGCCGGCGGCCAAAAGTAGATGGTAGGGCATGGTATTCGGTTAGAATGGTACATCATTTCGTGTGGCATCTCGAACGACTGATGGAAGAGCTCCGTCTTACAGGCCCTGCGGAATTTTAATAAATCCCGCAGGGCCCTGATGTCCTCGGGGAGCTCGTTCCACCAAAGCGGAGCTGCCACAGAAAAGGCTCTAGCCCTGGTTATGGCCGGCCTGGCGTCTTTCGTGCTGGGGACAATAAGAAGGTTCTGTGAACCTAGGGTTTCCAAGTGGAATTTACCTTGGCGGCGGGGGACTACCGGGTGGTGACGTTATGACGCCGGGCACGCTGGGGCGGGGCCATGACCATACAAGGGAAAACCATAGAGTTTTCCCTTGTATGGCCGTGGCCCCGCCCCCAGCGTGCCCAGCGTGCCCGCGTCACTTCCGGGTGACGCGCACGTTGGGGAGGAGTTCCCCCCGGGGCCCGATCCGGTGACGCCGGGGAACGGGCCTCTGGGGCGGGGGTTTCCCCACCCCCCGGGGGGACTTGGGATCCCTATGTGAACCTGACTGCAGCATTCTCTGGGGAGCATAATGGGGAAAGGCGGCCCCTCAGGTATGCAGGCCCCTGGCCATACAGGGCTTTATAGGTAAGAACCTAACACCATCTCGTCAATTTTTGATTACTACTGGCTTGTTGTTTTAAATTTTAATCTGTCTGTCTGTCTGTCTGTCTGTCTGTCTATCTATCTATTAGAATTGTATTTATAAATTGTTGTTAACCACCCTGAGCCCCACTGGGGGAGGGCAGTATATAAAACAAACAAACAAACACTTGCATTTATTTTAGGCAGCCGGTGACTTATGACTAAGCTATACACAACCCAACAGTGACAACCATTTCCTGGCTTTGTAGCTGGGACATCTTGCAGGACATGATGGGTAGCATTTCGGGCTTCCAACTCCTGCTTGGGAAATACCTGGAGATTTAGGGGTGGAGCCTTAGGAGTGTAGGTTTTGGAGAGGGCGGGGGACATCAGCAAGATATAATGCTATAGATTCCGCCCTTCAAAGTAGCCATTTTCTCCAGGGGAAATTATTTCTGTGGTCGGGAGATCAGTTATAATCTTGGGAGATCACCAGCTGCCACCTGGAGGTTGGTAACCCCAGTAGGATTAGATGCATGTGCCTCATTCCATTCCCTACCTGAGTTTTTTCCCCCCTGGAAAAGGTTTTCTGTTCCATATCCTTCTGATGACCCACTGTGAACTTCTGTGAACTTTGTGTATGAGCTCTGTGCCTACACATATATACACATTTGGATAAGTATGGCACTCAGTTCCTCCATAATGATCATAACTGCTTCAGCACACATACCTTCAGCTCCAAGATCCCAATACACATGAAAGAAAAACAGGCAGAAAGTATACATATTCAGTTCCATTATGTAACATGAACAACTGTGACGGACTGCACTTTTTAAGAGGCTCAGAGGTGCTGTTGTTGTTGTTCAGTCGCACAGTCGAGTCCGACTCTTGGTACAGAGGTGCTGTACCAACATCTTGGTACAGAGGTGCCGTACCAACAAATAAAGGACTGTGAAGGGTTAATTATTCACAGAGCCAGAAAGCCGTACCAACAAATAAAGGACTGTGAAGGGTTAATTATTCACAGAGCCAGAAAGCCTTAAGTCACAGGCTGCTGTGAACAATCTGATTGGTTAGCAACAGCTGAGCAGAAAAAGTCTTGAGACAGCTGGATGCTGAGGAGTCAGTCAGATTCCTCAGATGTGTCCTGAGACTGTCTGAGAATAGCCCTGACAGGGGGGAAAAATGGTTTAGTGCTGACAGAGTCAGATTTCAGCCTTGACTGCAGTCTGAATTCAGCATTAGCTGAGAGCACTTTGAACACGGACAGGAGAACTGGGGGAAAGTTTGGCAAGGAAGTTTGGATAGTAGAGAAGGCTCCCATTCAGGCCAAAGGAAAGGGGATAGAGCTTCTAGGGAGAGAAGAAGATTCCCAACCAGTTGATCAGGGAGAGTGTCCAGCACATTTTCAGACCTGACTCTGATGGATCACACCAAAGGTCACATGAACCCATGCAGCTTTCTTATACAGAAGAGGACCAGCGGACCATCAAGGTCAGTATTGTCTACTCAGAAAAGCAGCAGCTTTCCCGATTCTCAGGCAGATGTCTTTCACGTCACCCACTGCCTGATCCTTTTACCTGGACATGCCTGGGCTTTAATCTTCTGCATGCAAAGCAGAGGCTCTTCCACAGAGCCACAGCCCCTCCCTAGCCTGTTTAGGTCAGCATCTTTTGGTGAATAAATGGATGCCTCTAGAACACAGTGCGCAAGGGCATCACCATTCTTGTTGTCTTTTCTCTGCTATTCAGAGGGTTACCTCCTCTGAACCTGGAAGTTCCACTTAGCTACCATGGCATAACTACTGGGCAACGATAGGTTTGTCTTCCTGGAATTTGTCTATTCTCCTTTTTAAGCCATTTCATTTATTGAATTTCATGTGAATGATATATTATACATGACTGTTAAAGTGCTGGAGGACCTTCCCTCCGAAGAGAGTCTGAAGAGTCTGGGACTTCTCAGTTTAAAAAAGACACGATAAGAAATTTATAAAATTATGCATGGAGTAGGGAGGATGAACAGAGAGAACTTTTCCTCCATCTCCCAAAATACTGGAACTTGGGCACACCCAGTGAAGTCGATGCACAATAGATGCAGGATGGACAAAAATATATTCTTCTTTACTCAATGAGTGATTAGAATGTAGAATTCACTGCCCGAGGATGTAGTGATGGCCACAGCCATAGATAGGGGGTTTTTTGTGAGTATTTGTGTGCCTGTGAACCTGGAAGTCATGGTGACTTCTGGCAACCCCTAGTGGGGCTAGGACATTTTTCAGAGAGGTGGCTTGATTGCCTGCCTCTGTGTCCTAGCCCTGGCATTCCTTGGAGGTCTCCCTTCCAAGTATTCTCAGGGTCGGCCCTCTTTAGCTTCTGAGATCTGACAAGATTGGGCTTGCCTGGGCTATCCAGGTCAGGGCTGCCATAAAAGTAAAGGTTCCCTTGCTCGAAAGCCAGTCGAGTCTGACTCTAGGGTTGCGGTGCTCATCTCCGTTTCAAAGCCAAAGAGCCAGCGCTGTCCGAAGACGTTTCCGTGGTCATGTGGCCGGCATGACTAAACACCAAGGCACACGGAACACTGTTACCTTCCCACCGAAGTGGTCCCTATTTATCTACTTGCAATTTCTTGCTTTCGAACTGCTAGGTTGGCAGGAGCTGGAACTAGAGACGGGAGCTCACTCCGTCATCCGGCACCCGGGTCTTGAACTGCTGAACTACTGACCTTCCACAGCCTGCAGTTCAGCGTCTTAGCCACTTGAGCCACTGCAGCTCCTGCCATAGATAGCTTTAAAAGGGAGTTAGATTCATTGAGGATAGTTCTATCAGTGGCTACTGGCCATGGAGACTATGGAACCTCCACATCCAGAGGCAGTATACCTCTGAATACCACCAGCAGCAGAGGAGGGCCTTGAACTCTATGTCTTGTATTTTTGCTTTGCCCTCGAGGCAACTAGTTGTCCACTGTTTGAGACAAGATGCCGGACTAGATGGACGACTGGTCTGACCAGCCAGGCTGTTATGTTCTTATGTTCCTTTCATCTGTCCTAGATCCAAGTTCCTCGGTGATTTCACCAAGTTCTAGTATAGGGAGGTTAAAACAAAGGAAGCCCATTCTAAGGCTTTTTCTTGCCAATAACCTTTTTTAAAAAAAAAAAAAGATTCAATAGTAGTACAGACTGCCAGATCTGTTTTTCATTAATTGGGTATGGCGGTTGTATTCATGCAAGCCTTCTGTTGAATTTGGGTTTGCTACTTTTGAGGGTTATTTCTATACATTTCTAATCCCTGTTGGAAGATGCCTATGTTGTGTGATTTCTATATCACATTTTTATGGATTAGGTTAGCTTTATTTCAAACTGCCTAGAGTCTGCTTTTTGCTGGGACAGGCAATCTAAATACCTTTTAATACGTAAATACTATAAGAATAGAGAGCCAGTTCGGTGTAGTGGTTAAGAGCTGCGGACTCTAATCTGGAGAACCAGGTTCGATTCCCACTTCCCCACTTAAAGCTAGCTGGGTGGCCTGAGGCAAATCACAACACTCTCAGCCTAACCCCCCCCCCAAAAAAAAGCATAGTTCACCTAAGTGGTGCCAAAAAAGAGTTACAGCTTCAGCAGCCAGACATCTGGGATCACCTATTCCACACACAATGCTATATGATAATTTCAGTTTTTATTATAATAATATGGGGAAGAAGAAGAAGATTGGATTTATACCCCGCCCTTCACTCAAAGTCTCAGAGCAGTTTACAAACACCTTTCCCCTCCCCTCCCCACTACAGACACCCTGTGAGGTAGGCTCTTTCCAGAACTGTCCTTGAGAGAAGAGCTCTGACAGAACTATGGCTTGCCCAAGGTCATCCAGCAGCTGCAAGCGGAGGACTGGGGAATCAAAGCCAGTTCTCCCAGATTAGAGTCCACACACTTAACCGCTGCACCAAACCACTGCACTGCACCAAAAGAAAATGCTCTTTTCACTTTCTCCACGGTATGAGCACTTTTTATAAATCTGCATGCATGATGTTCCTCTTCCATTGTCTTTCCCCACTAAGCTTCAGAATTAGTTCCACAATTTATTTCAGCCTTTCCTCTTTGTGGAACGTGCGCCACCTCTGTCATGTATTTTTCTATGCAACCGGTTGTTAGCTGAGTCTTCCCTCGTCCAACTAACATGGAGTCTCAAGCTAGGGTTGCCAGATCCGGCTTGGGAAATTCCTGGAGATTTGGTGGTGGAGACGGGGGGAGGACTGGATTTGGAGAGGGAAGGGACCTCAATGGGACATGAAGCCATAGAGTCCACCTTCCAAGTTGGCCATTTTCTCCAGGGGAACTGATCTCCACCACCTAGAGAATCCCAGGAGATCCCCAGGCCCCACCTGCAGGCTGGCAACTCTTCCTCAAGATCTGTTAATGGAAATGCCCTTATAGAATAACTCATATACTCAGACAAGCGGCTGCAGGCTGCAACATCTGGCGCAACTGGATCTCTGGAGGGGCCCTTGTGACTGACAGCGAGGGGGCTGACATGCCCATTCACTGGTGAGGTCTATTTATCCCTTTGGTAACTCCAAGTTCAAAGAACGTTTTTTTCTAAATACATTTTTTTTTTGCTTTTGCTTGTATGAAATGCAAATCAATAGATGTTGTATTCGCATTCTAACAAGATGTCAAGGAGAAAAGGGTAGCCTTTTATTCGGAGAGACGCGCACAACTGTACCGATGGTGGGGAGGAAACGAGGCCACGGAGAAAGAAAAAGGGAGAGCAAATGTTTCCAGGCGCCATGGAGCTCAGCTGGGTGAGTGATTGCTCAGGGGGGGAATAATCGTGGCCCTCTCCAAATACAGAGGGAGTACTTCCCTGCTCCAGAGAGAACACATTTGATAGATGACAACAAAGGAGATCTGATTCACCAGCTGGACTGGGCAGGGAACAGAGGATGGCTCCAGGCTCAGCCACTGTATGAGAAAGAATCCTTTTTTTCTCATTGCCAACTCCAGGTTGGGAAATTACTGGAGATTTAAGGGTTGAGGCCTGGGGAAGGGCAGAGTTTGGGGCAGGGAGGGACCACTCAGCAGGGTGTAATGGCATAGAGTGCGCCTACCAAAGCAGACATTTCCTCCAGGGAAACTCGTCTCTGTGGTCTGGAAATCTCTAGACCCCACCTGGAGGTTGACAACCTATCACACTTCTGCCATTCCCATCCCCTCCAGCAATATCCAATCTGTGAATCCTAGTCAGAGAGAGAGAGAGAGAGAGAGAGAGAGAGAGAGAGAGAGAGAGACTGCCTATAACTGGGATATGCTTATACACAGACCAGTGTTCCCTCTAAGCCGAGTTAGTGTGAGCTAGCTCACAGTTTTTTTAGCCTCCAGCTCACACATTTTTGTCTTAGCTCAGGAAAGATGGCTACAGAGCAAACTACTTGATGCTGTAGTCAAATCGCTCACTCACAACTTTAATGCCATTAGCTCACAAAGTAGAATTTTTGCTCACAAGACTCCACAGCTTAGAGGGAACATTGACACAGACCATCTAATTTTAAGGTGGTCATATTTATGGACAGAGGCTTTCTGGTGCTAATCAGCATCTGCTTTGGTCAGAGAACTGCTTGGAGGAGGGCATGGTAAAGGATGGGCCATTGGTTTTCACTCCCTGCTTTGCAGAGAGACTCTCTGGGGTAGGTGTAGCTTCAATAAGTTTGCAGTATAAACCAGCAATCACACCTAGCCTTATACCCACCCTATTGTGGTCTTTTCTCACTCTCTCTCTCTTTTTTGGATGGTGCTGCTTCTGGGTCCAGCAGATCAGGAGAATGATGGGTTATTCAAATCAAGGCAGAAAGCAAAATGCATGTGCTGCTCTGTGCTCGTTCTCCCAGTCTGCATCCAAATGCCACCACTCCAAACCAAAAAGCCAGATTTCACTGTTGGTAGCCAAGTTGATAAGTCATGGATGCCAGCATCTCCTTCTAAGGAATACACATCTCATTTCCCCCCATTTTTGAACAATAAAGCAGCAGAAGGTTTATAGTGCACTCCCAACTGAAGCAGTCACACTGCACCCATCCTTTGTGGTGTGTCTCACTGTCACCAACACAGGTTTTCTGGGGATGCCAGCCTCCAGGTTGGACCTGGGGATTCCCTGGAATTACAGCTCATTTCCAGCCTACCTCTGGAGAAACTGGATGCTTTGGAGGGTGGAATCTATGGCATTGTACCTCACTAAGCTCCCTGTCTTCCCCAGGCTCCATCTCCAAATCTCCAGGAGTTTCCCAACCTGGAGTTGGCAACCCATCCCTCCACCAGTGGCCTGAGGGGACCTGGCAACCCCGGGTCTTCTTTCCCCCCACTTGATTGACAACTAGAGGGCCAAACAGCACCCTCTGAGGGACTAGATTTGGCCCAAAGTCTTCCAAGCCATGGTTCCTCTTGTATTGACAACAGAAAAATCTCTGAGTGCCAAAGACAGGAGAGACCTACCCATCGGGCCTTTCTCACCAGACAGGGTTATTTATTTAAATATTTATACTCCACCTTTCCCTTCTGGCTCAAGGCAGCTTAACATTCTAAAAATTAAAAACATACTAAATAGGGATCAACACCATTCCCACCCACCCCCAAATGCCTGCAGCTTAAGGGCGATTCTGCATCTAGCATTTGCTCCACATTTTCTCAACTGGGAGGAAAAAGTGCAGCTCAAAACAACATTCAAACACCCCGGGCCAATGCCATGCTGACTGCAACTTCACCCCTGAATGGCCATAAATCTATGCAGAAGGTACCATAAAACCCGATGACCAAAGAAAGCGAAAGCGGCATGCAGTGTGGAGGCTACTATAAAACCCGACAATCAAAGGAAGTGAAAGCAGCATGCAATGCAGAGGGGAGTTTCTGTTCCAACTTGGGTTTCATAAAACAACTGAGGGAAAAGCCAATGCAGAATCACCCTAAACCCTATTAACAGCCCAGACTGATAATACAGCCATACAGAGCCTCCTAAAAGCTCCTAAAGATGGCGCCTCTGTCACCTCAGCCTTTTGCACAAGATGGAAGCCACTGTGAAAAGAGTCTGAGCTCTAGCCGATGCCACACGGGCCACCCTAATGGGGGAATAACTAACAGGAGGCAACCAGACGCTTGTAGTTGGCGTATGGAGACATGTAGGCAAAGATAGTCGTAATCTTCACCCCCAGCCATGTCATGTCACTTCATAGGCAGGAGGCTCTGCTGTAGCTAGAGGTTCATCTAAAAGGCACCATGATAAATGGAACCTTTTCCAGTGCTGTGTCTCTGTGATGGAAATGGGGCTGCCGGGTCAATACTGTGACGTCACTTCCGGGGCAAACCCAGAAGCAATGTCATTGCATTGGCATGATGCTCTAGGATTCACCAGAAACATGGTGAATCCTGGAGTGTCACACCAATGTGATGATGTCACTTCTGGGTTCACCCTGGAAGTAACATCACAGCATTGGTATGATGCCAGTCCTTACTCCCCCCAGTTTCACGTTGGCAACTCTAGGTGGGACTAAACCACCGGGTTTTCTAGCATACCATCTTTCCCAGCTGCCCCAGGCAGGTCCCTGGAGAGGTGGCATATAAATTCGCTAAATATATACTTAATCCTTTCCCCCAAGTAAACCAGTAAGAACAATGGCAACCTCAGCCTTCATGCATGCCCTCCCATTTCTGCTGTTATTAAAGGGATGAATGAAGGATTGAGTGTCAATGCACGGGAAACAGATGTTGAGGCAGCTGTATCCAATCGTGAGACTGTGAGAGTTGCCGAAAGGTCAACTTTCTGCCCTTGAGCAGAATCCTCAATATGACACCCAGAGACATAATCGCATCAGGGATGTGCACTTAAGCCATGGATTGGTAGTAAAATAACTGAAGGAAAAAGCCATTGTTGTCCACATTACAATACATCCAATGGCTAAGAATCAGATTTAGAACAGGATGGGGGAGAAACTGTTTCACAACTACACTTTGCCCTTGAAGTTATCTGAGTGATCTTGGGTCAGCCACTGCCTCTCAGCCTAGCCTACCTCACAGGGTCCTTGTGGGGATAAAATTGAGGAAGGGAGAACGATGTATGCTGCCCTGAGCCCTTTGAAGGAAGGACAGGATAAAAATGCATTTAAATCAGGGCTTTTTGTGTGGAAAAAGCCCAGCAGGAACTCATTAGCATAATAGGCCACACCCAACAGCAGGAACTCATTAGCATATTAGGCCACACCCCTGACAGCACAGCTCATTGGCCATATTAGGCCACACCCCCATGTTACCAGAAGTGTGCTCATCCAGCCACACCCACCTTTTGCTTCTTATTCTGTTTACCTTGTTTGTTGCCAAAACCCAGGGCCTTTTTTTGTAGCAGGGACTCCTTTGCATGTTAGGCCACACACCCCTAATGTAGCCAATCCTAATGAGTTTCTGCTGTTGGGTGTGGCCTATTATGCTAATAAGTTCCTGCTGGGTGTGGCCAACGTGGAAGCCAGCCGGAACTCCGTTCCTGTGTGTTCCTGCCCAAAAATAGCCCTGAAATAAATAATCTTACAAAACTTCCATTGTGACTTCAGGTCCACTCTCAGAATGGTCAGACAGGGGCGTTATAATTTGGACACAGCCACCCGACCAGCCCAGTCTCACCAGATCTCAGAAGCTAAGCAGGGTTGGCCCTGGTTATTATTTCCTGCAGAGGCAAGCAACAGCAAACCACTTCTGTATATCTCTTGTCATGATGGGTGGCCATCAGTCAGCTGCAACTTGATGGCACTTCCCCCCACCACATTTGTGCTTCATGTGCATTCTGGAGACCTACCAAAGCTACCAGAAGATATGCTCCAGTGTGCTTCATTGAAAGTCTATGTCAATGTCACTAAAGTCTGCTCAAAATGTAGTTGGATCGCAGATCTGCTTTTTGCAACAATGAATAAGAATGACACCTGGACTTACTTGGTTTCAGCAGAGCCCCTGGAGAAATCAGATCCCAACAACAGTCATCCAGAAGAATCCAAGTTTATTGAGACATTGATAGGATCCAGACTCTTAACGATTCCTTGTTAGAACTGAGGTTAAGGGTGCGAAGCGAGCAATTATACTTAAATCAAACAGGATGTCAATGGCCCTGGGCCAATCACACCTAAGCTAAAAGCCTGCCTGAATAATGGCATATAATTCTCAGGAGAAAGAGGATCCCAGGGATAGTTAGGTCTCAAGGTTACATGGCCGAGTCAAGACAGATAACAGCATAGTGGCTGGAACCAAAAGTCTACATTCTTGTTCTCAACCCCCACGTGTCCATGGCAACCAAGCCCAAAAAGGGGGCCAGGTTGACTAGGGCTGCCAGCTCTGGAGTCTGAAATACCTGGAGATTTGAGGGTGGAGCCTGGGAAGGTGGGGTTTAGGGAGGGGAGGGACCTCAGTAGGTTATAATACCATACAGGCCACATTCCAAAGCAGCCATTTTCACCAGTAGGAGTGGAATAAATCTTTTAAATCAATGCATGTTTATAAAGCAATCTATGTAGGCTGGAGATCAGTTTTAAATAATTCCAGGAGGTCTTCAGCTGCCCCCTGTAGGCTGTCAACCCGAAGTCTGTTTGTTTCTTAGCCACAAGTATACATATGAAGAACCCTCTGGAACTCTCATAACGAGATGATGACATTGTGCTATGGCAATGCATGAGGTCCTCTTACACATGTGATGAGTGGCCTACAATCGTAGCCATTGTATCATAGCATGAGAGGTAGCCTGTGTGATGGGCAGGGTGGCTAGCTTCAAGATGGGAAATACATGAAGATTTGGGGGGTGGACCCTGGGAAGGGTGGAGCTTGGGAAGGGGAGGGACTTCAATGGGGCATGATGTCATAGAGTCCACCTTCCAAAACAGCCATTTTCTCCAGGCGAATTGATCTCTGGAAATCAGTTGTAGTCTCAGGAGACTGTAGCCATGTGTATGTTTGTAACTGCATTGTCTATACTGTGCTGTTGCTATGTCTGTCAGATGTCTGTGTATCTGTGCATTTGGGACTCAGGGGTTACTGCTGTGTTTGCTGCTATGTTTGTATGGCTGGCTGCACATCTCATGCTTGCCTATGGATGGGCAAGGCTGGCGTTGCCTGCTACAGGACACGTGCCTCCCTGCACCTTCCCAGAGTGCCTCTGGACAAAGAAGACCGGCGCCATTGTACCAGTTGGGACACTTGGAGAAACGACAGGCTTTCCCACCATTGCTGAACTGTGGGAAACCACGTAACTCTCCCTGCTATCTGGTTTTGGCATCACAAAGAAAACTTCCTTTATTGCCCGTCATGGAGCAAGCACATCTCTGCAAGTCAAAGGTAATTTCACCCGCTGATCCTTAAGCTGCCCCACTTCTTCTAAGAGGAGATTTCTTCTCAGCTTGGACCTCAGATAAGTACCGTATAAGCGATATCCTACTGTGTATCCCCCTTGTCTGTTGAATTTATTAATTTCCTTGCTGATTGCTTTCTATATACTATTGTAACTAAGGAACTTGTGTGATTGTGTGTGTGCATCTGTTTTTCGTATGCTTGAAAACTGCTTAGTAAAAAGGCAACATTTATTCATTAAACCTAGCGTGTTGTCTCACTTCCTGGGAAATAGGAGCGTTCGTTGGCCAATCTGACCTCTGTATACACGGGAAAATTACTCACGCCACGCCCACTGTCGTAGATAAGTCTGAGTTGGGCATTCGGAACCGTCCTTAGAGGAGTTCCGGTGACAAGACCTCCAGCCACCACCTGGAGGTTGGCAAGCCTAGTGATAGGGTCTTATAATTTGGTTAGGTAAGGATACTTGCAAGGCTATTGGAACCCCTTGGGTATCAAAGCTTCTGGAGTCTTCCAGTCTCTCAGTAAGCAGAACTGAAATATCTGCCCTCTGGAATGAGTTTTGTGAACTTCTGGATTGGAATTCCAGGCCCATCAAGCTATTTGAAGATGGATTTGGGTGACTTTACCCATTTCTGTGTCTTGTGGGCTTGCAAATGCTGTTCAACGCCTTACAACAAAAGTCAGGCAAGAAAGGTATCTCTTTCCTTGAAGACTTTCGGCTGTGCATTCTTTCCCCAAGAGACTGAGGTGGTTCTGCTGGTAAATATGCATTGAGGTAAGGTTTTAAAAAAAAATCCCACGTTCGCATGAAAAAGTGGAGAGAAAAAACACCCTTCATGTTAAAATGCACTCAACAGACCATAATACCTCCATTTGGAGCCCAAGCTGCCTATCAATTTAAATATGCATTTTAGATGCTTTTCCTTCTATACAAAAACAAATATCCCCTGCCGTCTTTGTCCCAGGAAGCTCCATCAGTGAAATACATATTATTATGTATCCCTACAGCTCTCCCTGTTCTGCCTTTTAAAAACACATAAAGGGGGTTCTTTGTGGCCACTGCTTTAAGTGTTGAACACAATACTTAAGTGAATGGCTTTATTTCCATGGTCAAAGAAACTTTAAATATTTGGGGTTTGGGGAAAAATATCCCAATGTCCCTACAGCATGTCCCTTGAGCATCTTCAGTGGTATACTGCCTCTGAAAGTGGAGGTTTCATCGAGCTATCGAGACTGAAGCTGTTGTTATCCCTATGCTCTGTGATTTTTTTTGAAAAAATTCTGTGCGCATTCCCAATACTAAATCATGGGGTAGTCAGTTCCACAAATGAAAAATTGTGTGTTCATGCATCTGACCTGAATCTGGAGCCAAATCAGTTTTATTTTGTGATCCTGAACTCTGGTATTATAAAAGACGGAGGAAAAAAAATTATAACTTGTCACACTGTTTATAACTTTGTAATTGTCTATCATATTTCTGGGAGGGAAAGTGGCATACTGGAGCCTCATCTCATCAGACCTCAGAAGCTAGGCAAGGTATCTGCTTGGATGAGAGACCACCAAGGGAAGCTCTGCAGAGGAAGGCAACAGCAAATCACCTCACATTTACCTATTACCTTGGGGAAAAAATCCCTTGCTGGGACCACCATAAGTCAGCTGTGACGTGATGGTATCCACACACCCTTTTTTTTACTGTTAAGTCACAACAACCCTATAGGGTTTTCAAGAGATGTTCAGAAGTTGTTTGCCATTGCCTGGCTCTTCAGAGACCCCAATATTCCTTGGTCATCATCCATTCAAACACCAACCAGGGCCAACACTGCTTCATTTCCAAGATCTGATGATATCAGGCTAGCCTGAGCTATCCAGGTGAGGCCTACCTCCCCCTAAAGGTAAAGGTTCCCTTGCTCGAAAGCCAGTCGAATCCGACTCTAGGGTTGCGGTGCTCATCTCTGTTTCAAAGCCGAAGAGCCAGCGCTGTCCGAAGACGTTTCCGTGGTCATGTGGCCGGCATGACTAAACACCAAGGCACACGGAACGCTGTTACCTTCCCACTGAAGTGGTACCTATTCATCTACTTGCAATTTCTTGCTTTCGAACTGCTAGGTTGGCAGGAGACCTCCCCCTAGCCACCTATATTCTAATATGCTCTGGGGGGGGCATGTGTGGTAGGCAGTGTTCCCTCTAAGCTAAGTCAGTGTGAGCTGGCTCACAGTTTTTTAGCCTCCAGCTCACAGATTTTTGTCTTAGCTCAGGAAGGATGGCTCCAGAGCAAACTAATTTATGCAGCAGCCAAATCACTCGCTCACAGCTTTAATGCCAGTAGCTCACAAAGTAGAATTTTCGCTTACAAGACTCCACAGCTTAGAGGGGGCATTGGTGGTAGGTAGCAGATAAAGGGCCAAGATCCAAAAGGCAGGGTGCTGATAAGAGGGGGAAGAACCAACAGTGGTGCAATGAAATACAGGAAATTGTCACATAACAGGCACAGGCAGGCAAGCTCTGGTGCCCACACGAAGTCCAGAGTCAGTCCCGGAAGTCCACAAGCCAAGAGTGCACAAGCCAGAGGGTCATTGCCAGAAGGGGTAAAGCAGAGAGCATAGTCAGGAGGTCAAAGGGTTATCCACAAGCCAGAGAGTCACAAATTCAAAGCTCCAAGCCAGTCCAAGGTCACATGAAGAAAGCATATAGTGACCACAGAGTCCAGCAAAATGACTTGCTGCCTCCACAGCATGTAGGCTCCCAGCCCTGTTTTTTTTAGGCACCTGCTTACAAGCTCTTGTTAGCAGCCAGCTGTTTGGGCGTACTGCCGCAACTACTCCAAGCTGTCATCAGCAAACAGCTGGCAATGGGCCAGGAGACAAGCACTCTGCCTCCTTGCTTGCAGCTCCCTTCTAAGCTTCTGTCTCCGGCACTCCAAGGGTGGAGGTCAGGCTGGTGGACTGGTCTTAATCAACCGAGTCTCACCTGCTGGGCAGTGGCTCTGGATCAGCTGTTGGTGGTGAGTCTTGGCCAGCCTGCAGCTCATCGGCCTTTTTGCTGGCTTCTGCTGACTCAGAGCCAGCCATGCATGGCTCCCCTTTTCCTGAGGAGTCCTCCTCCCTTGAGGACTCCATGGTGAGCTCAGGGTAACCCATGACAGAAATAACTGGTGGGAAACCAAAAGCCAAGGAAAATGTACCACTTTGGAAATCCAGGGTGGTACATCTATGGCAATAGTTGTCAGCCTAGGGTTCCCAGTTCTGGCTTGGGAAAATACCTGGAGATTTTAGGGGTGGTTGCCCTTCCAAGTACTAGTCATGGCCGACCCTGCTTATCTTCCAACATCTGATGAGACTGGGCTAACCAGGGTCATGATGCAGAGGCAGGCAATGGCAAGCCACCTCTGAAACATCTCTTGCCTAAAAAGAACTCTAGCTCACCACTGAGTGGTGCATAATGCTAAAAGTGCTAGAACTTCTGGCTGCCAGACAGTCTTAGGATCTCCTGACTATACTACACACAGTACCATACAATAATTAATTAGTTAATTTAGGAGTGGATCCTGGAGAGGGTGGGGTTTGGGGAGGGGAGGGGAAGGATCTCTGCAGGGTAGAATGCCATAAAGACCACCCTCCAAAGCAGCCCATTTTCTCCAGGGGAACTGATCTTGATTGTCTGGAGATCAATAGCAATAGTGGGAGATCTCCAGGTGCCACCTGGAGGTTGCCAGCCCTATGTCAGGCATGACAGCTAAATGAAACCTCCATATTCAGAGGCAATATGCTTTTGACATTCAGATGCTTCATACTCAGCTTCTTGTATTCCCTAGTGACATCTGGTTAGCTGCTGTTAGAAATAGGATGCTGGACTTTAATCCTACAGAAGGATGGGTGGGGGAGAGACCCTCACAGGGCCCTGTACGGTGATATGACTGTGAGTTCTGTTTTTGTTTTGTTTTTTAAACTAATTCATCTTGTTTACTGTGATCTGAATTACAGAATTTGTTAAGCCAATTTCCAAGTTGCTCTATACACACTGATGAAGATATGTAAAATTTTTCTGTTCAAAGCGATATTTACATTAAAGCCTTCTTTGGAGAAAGCATGCTTCTGTCAAAGAAGGCTATACTTACAGCTTGCAGATTGAGGCGAGTGCAACTGTTGCATGCATGCATTCTATGATGGGCCCCTCGCTTGTTCAGTTCTGTGAGGCGGATTTCCCCTCCACCAAAACTGCTGTTCCCCGCTCTGACTGAGCAGTCTCCTTGTAGTGTGTGCTAATACATGAATTATAACTTTTTGCGTGTCCCACCTGGTGACAGAGGAGTTAATTGGTTTCTGCCTAGGCCAGAGATTTATTGTAGAAAAGTAGAAGTCCCCTTGATATTCCATTTTGTAAATGGCACTTGACACAAAATAGAGATCAAACAGGAATGTTGATTTTATTAAACAGGCATCGCTGGGTAGGAATAGGCAGGGGACGAAAAAACTGAGGTAAATGTTAAAGTATTTACAGGATATAATATTTTGAACTCACAGCACAGTATTGTTGCAACTTAATTTCTTAGAGACTCAGTTCCTAACAGTGAGAGGTTTGTTTGTCTTGGACATTTCTTAACAGCAACAAGGTGTCTTGATAAAGATCCATATAACTATCGTAGTTTCCTGGAGGCTAGTACTTTCTTCCTGTACTTAAATCCTTCCCTTGTGGAAGTTAGAGTTCCTTTTGATGCTAAAGGTAAAGGTTTCCCTTGCTTGAGAGCTAGTCGAACCCAACTCTAGGGGGCGGTGCTCATCTCCGTTTCCAAGCCGAAGAGCCAGCGCTGTCCGAAGACATTTCCATGGTCATGTGGCCAGCATGACTAAATGCCAAGGCTCACGGGCCGCTGTTACCTTCCCACCAAAGCAGTACCTATTTATCTACTTGCAATCTCTTGCTTTCGAACGGCTAGGTTGGCAGGAGCTGGGGCCAGAGATGGGAGCTCACTCCATCACGCGGCACTCGGGTCTCGAACTGCTGAACTTCCAGTCTGCAGCTCAGCGTCTTAACCTCTGAGCCACCGCGGCCCAGCCTTTTGATGCTAGAGGAGTCTAAAACTGTTTCCTTTTCCACACCAACCAGGGGTCCCTTCTGAGTTGGACTCACTGAATAACTGAGAAGGAAAAATTCTCTCCTAGAGGCAATGTTCCTTTTCTATTTGGCTAGACTGGCAGTTTCAACCTACTGACCAATCTCTTCTGCCAAACCTGATCCTCATTTCTTAACACTGTGAATAAATGGTTTTCAGCCTGGCTGACGCTTAAAGTCCCTGTTTTGAACTTTTCCTCAGATTCTGTTAGTATTCAATAAGGGCAAGGAGTTGTGTCCCTTCACCTTAAAAAAATGACTTTGCCTGATTCCCTCTAACCAACACACCAACTCCAACTGTCTGGCTACTGACTCGCCAGAGATGACAAACAGCCAGAAAAGATCCTTTCCCTCAGCACTCAGCTGCTCTTAAAGTTCTCCTCAGTTGGCGCTGATCAATTGGGGGGGTAACCAGGTTTGATTCCCCACTCCTCCACTTGCACCTGGCTGGATGACCTTGGGAAAGCTGTAGTTCTGATAAGGGCTGTTCTTGAAAAAAAGAGCAGTTTCTGTCAGAGCTCTCTCAGCCCCACCTACCTCACAGGGTGTCTGTTGTGGGGAGGGGAAGGGAAAGGGGTTTGTAAGCCGCTCTGAGACACCTTTGGGTAGTGAAGGGTGGGGTATAAATCCAATCCTCCTCCTCCTCCTCCTCCTCCTCCTCCTCCTCTTCTTCATTGATTGTTTAAATGTTTTAACAGTGTTAAATGTTTTAAGTTTTAAATATTTTGACCATAGAGTTTTCCCTTGGATGACTGTGGCCCCGGCCCCACCGTGCCCGGCGTGGTCGCGTCACTTCCTGGTGACATGCACGTCGGGGCGGAGTTCCCCTTGGGGGCCGATCCGGCGGAGGCAGGGAACGGGCCTCTGGGGCGGGGGTTTCCCCGCCCCCCCCGGGGGGAATTGACAAGCCTAGTCTGCTCTGTGTTGCATGGATATCAGCTGAAATTCTATAATAGTCCAGGCCTCACCATAGGCTGGCAACCCTCTGAGTAATCCTTGAAGAAGCAGACACTTGCACATCATTATTATCGCTCAGGGCAGTTCACAACATAAAACCAACAAAAATTAGAAACACTAAAACAATAAATAGAAACAGCAGATAAAACCAAAACCCATGCCTTTTATTGGACAGAGATTACCTCAAGAAATCCCAGGGCCCAAGTGATAGCCTGAACAGCAAGGGCACTGGAGAAGGGGTCATGGACAAGCCCATGGACGGGGGGGTGGGGGCAGATGGTTGAACACCCACTGCCTCAACCAAAGCCCTGGCGGAATTGCTCCGTTTTACAAGCCCTGCAGAATTGTAAGAGGTCCCGAGGGGCCCTGATCTCCTGGTTGAGGCTAAATGGACATTCCCCAGGCCTGGGACCACCCGAAGATGTTGCTCAGAAGAGGGTAGAGCTCTCCAGGGCTCATACTGGGACAGAAAATCCCACAGGTATGATGGTCCCAGGCCACAGCTTGGTTTGGGGACCGTCTTCCTCACAAGCTGAGGAAGCTGGCTGGCTTCTCTCCTATCAGCGAGTCGAGGTCTCTGAATGACAGGCAAGATTCTGAAGATCATGCATTTTCTGAGGAGAAATATTCCTTCCAAGTCATGTGTGGGAAAGGGTGGGAAGGAGGAAATCATGAAGCTGAGGGCATCCATTTGGGTATCCCTGCTCCGGAACAACAGGGCTCCCAAGTTATCCACACATTTGTTGTTCAGTTGCACATGCATAAATCAGTTTGCTCCGGAGCCATCTTTCCTGAGCTGAGACAAAAATGTGTGAGCCGGAGGCTAAAAAACTGTGAGCTAGCTCACACTAACTCAGCTTAGAGGGAACACTGCTAGCAGCCCCCTTGCAATTCACAGCCACAGTGACTGTTGGTGGTACTAATGGCCAACTGTCATTCCAATAAACTTGCACATTGTTGCTAATCTTCTCATTGAAGAAATTCCAAACAGACTCCCAGGAAATCCAGGCTTCCCCCAAAACACAGTCGGAAGCAGTGTGTTATCAGATTAGTCCTGCTTCCTCTTACCTGAGTCAAATCCTTGGCAAAAAATTCATTGTCACTTCCCAGAATGCCATCATCTAGAATCTCCCATCTCTCTCCTATCCGGAATTCCATGATGTAACGGTCAATTGGAAAGCTGTGATTGGCTGGAGGAAGCCATGACAACAGGACACCTTGCTGTGTCCGATTGGCTGTTAGGCACCTCGGTGGAGTAACCAGCACCAGTGGTTCTGGAGTTGTTACAGGGAATGCTGAGCCGTCTTTTAATTTCATGGCTGCTGTCCATCCATACCCTAGAGAATAAACTGCATCATTTAAATTAGGCTGTGGAAAACTCATAGAGATGTATAGTTGGAAATGTGAGGGAGGCAGGAGGAAAAAAGGGGGGGGGGGGGGGGAGTGGGGAGGAAGTGGGAAAAGCAAACATTTTAACAGAAGCTAGACAGATGTTACATAATCAGGAGCTGGGTTGCCAGCCTACAGGTAGTGACTGGAGATCTCCTGGAATTACACTGATCTCCAGGGGACTGATCCCCAGGTGACAGAGATCAGGCCATCTGGACAAAATGGCCACTTTGGGAAGTGGAGTCTATGGCATTGTACCCCATTGAGGTCCCACCCTTCCGCAAACCCTGCCCTCCTCAGGCTCCACCCCCAAAATCTCCAGGTATTTCCCACCCTAGTCAGAAGGCTGCATTTGGTTTTGTCTTACTGTGCCGCCCTTACTACAGCGGCTGGCCACCACATCCTCTCGCCCCTGCTGTCCCTTATGCCTGGAACTCCCTTCCCCAAACATCTGCATTGTGTCATCTCCCTGTTTTCCTCCAAATCCTTCTGTACCCACCTCTTCTGCAAAGTCTTTGGCTTACTCCACACTGCAACTAAGATGAGGCTTAAATAAATGTTAACTTTACTTGCACTTGTCAGCTCCCATCAGACAGGAGACCCAGAAGGAACCACCTTAGAAGAGATAAAGCCCACTAGAGATGCCAGGATGCACTGGAGCCTAGGGGAACTTGGTACCCCCTAGAGGGGACTCCAGCGCAGTAGTTACAGAGAACAATCTGCCCTTAGACCGCCCACCAAATCCAGGGGCTGATATTCGTCCCTTGGCCCATGACTGTGCTCGTCCCATGTCCTGGGACCCTATGCTTGGAGCCTGGGGACAACAAAAGCAGTAGACATGCAGAGAAACTGCCCTCAGAAGTAGAGAGTCACCTGGCAGCACACCACTTCTTTCCCCATAGCTATGCTCCTGAAGAGGAAATTTCTATCATCAGAGCTTTTACGGATGTACTAGGAAGGCTGGGGATTGCAAGCCTGCTAGGAAAACCCTCAAGTACAGCTTGGAAGCTGCACAGCTCCTCATTCTTAATTAGTCTGTGAACAGCTCCTGCTAAAGCAGTATGGGAATCCTAGGACCTGGCTCCAACCTTAGGTTCACTGCAGGAGAGCTTTTCTGCTTGCTTACTGGACTATTGGGTCCTGTGATGCAACAGCAGAAGACCTCTCCTCCCTCTGTTACTTCCCCACTTTCAAAATTTACTAGCATCTCAGGGCAGGGATTGTATGTTCGTTTGTAATGTTCCATATAAACTGATGACACCATATAAAGTACAGTTTCCCAGTCTGTTTCTTTTTAAACAAAAATCACAGGCACAAAGCTTGTTCTATCAGGGTACGGAATGTCGTATTACCCAGTCCTCTTCTCTGGGGCTCACCTAGAGTATTCACAGTGACCACCTCGCTGAAGGAGCTTGTGCCCAGCTTGTTTTGGGCCAAGACACTGAACTGGTAGGCAGTCTCTGGTTCGAGGTTATCCACAAGCAGCCAGCTGGGACCAGCTGGTACTGGGAGAGAGAGCCAGTCATGAGGTCCAAACTGTGCTCGCTTCATCCTGGCGAGACAGAAGAAAAACAATCCAAGGGACAGGCTCTTTGCAGGAAAGGAATCAAAGAGAAAGGACAAGAAAAGAAAAAAAGGAAGGCAGAGAGAAATAGGGTCAATCGCTTAACAAACAACGGTGCTGTTTGGGAGATGGCTTCAAATCTGACCAAGAATTGTGAATATTAAAATATATATATATCAAAATCCTGCACCTGAGTAATCAAACCTACAAGAAAAGCTGGTCTGGAAACCTGCACAAGTTCAGCATATTTGCATGATTATTTTGCATACTTTAATATACAGTTTCTGCTAATTATGAGGAGAGGGAAGGAGCTGTATGGAACACGGTAACCCACAACTGATAACCTTATTAAACAGTTTGTCGGGCAACTGAGATTTCAGCATGCATTACCTACATACCTGCAAGCATACCATTGCCACCATAATAGCTAGGAATTCACAGGTGGCTGAATTCTGAAGCTAATGCTGCATTCTGTTGTCTACACAGTAGACAGCTGACACGGTGTAGGGGTTAGTTTTGGACTGTGGACCAGAATACATGGGTTCAAATCTGAGCTCAGCCATGAAACTCACTAGGTGATCGTAGGCCTAACCTACTTCCCAAGACTGTTTTACACTGCCTGAAGAAAAAGTGGCATCAAAAGTATTTACTACTATGTGGCTTTTCTGCGATTACACAGAATCTTATTACCTCTCTCAAACACAGACCTGTTTATTCCACAATGGAGAGGGGCCAAGAGGCAAAGGCTCTCTGCTTGCCAGCCTAAATTTGAGCACTAAGGACCAAACTAGACATGACTGCATTCTTGCAGCTGCCACTGGGACACAGGCTGCCATTGAAAAATGCTGTGGGGGCCCAATCCTGATTGGGTATGCAACGTGGTGGGCTGAGAGGCTAATTCCCCTTCCAAGTGCCTTCTCACATGCTGAAACAGCAGTGTACACCCGTTTCGGCACTTGAAAATGCATGCGAGGAAAAACAAAAGTGCCCCACTGAGGGCCTGGTTAGGATCGGGGACCTCACATTACTTTTAAAATGATGGCTACAAGGACTCCGTCACATCAGTTTGGCCCTAAGATGCTGTCATTTATACAGGCACAGCTAATGAACTACAGGCAGTCCCCCCCACACCCATCAGTGCAGTAATGGGCAGAATTGATAAGTTCTACACTACTCTTCTGCTCCCTGTGGATTTGAAGCCTGATTATTTGCCAGGGGAAATCTAAACATTTCCTGTTGATGGCTCTCCCTGTGCCACAGAGCCACGTCTGCTGAAAGCCACACATGCAAATCTTAGGCTGCTTGGCTCACCATCCACAGGACTGCTGAGTTCAGCACATAGCCAAGTTTTGCACTGGACCAAGCCCACCTGTACTGCAGTCCCAGGAAAGATGGTATCCACAACGTGATTTCATTCTCTCTGGTCTCATTCCAAGCTCTGCTAATATAACTCAAGGCCAAGCCCCCAAATGGCAAAATGCCCATTGTTCTCCTTTATACTGTGGTAATCAGATGTGCTTATCGTGAACACCTGCTTCAACAGAAAAAGAACTGCTGGCTATGGCATACTGAAGGGCACATACAATTTAGAGCAACAAAGCAGCCAGGATCTAAGTAAAATAGCAAAACAGTTGGCTGACACCTCCAAAGATCCATTAACAAAAGGCACATCTGAACTGCAGACCTTTCAGGCGCTGCAGGAAAATCAGGCCCAGGTTGCTGGCACTGCCCCTTAAATCCATCCATTCCCACTGTGATTGGTCTGTGCCTTTACCCCTGTAACTTCCTCTTCCTATCAACAGACCTTGTCAGTGCAGCAAATCACCTTAACCAGGTGTCTGGAAAAGCAGTCTATAAATGTTCTAAATAAACAATAAAGCACCAAACTAAAGCACAAGCAGTGCACCTCACTCTGCCTCTTTTTGCAATGCTCAGATGCTGCAGCTTTATGGATCAGATGAAGGTGCCTGATATAGTCAGGCCGTTGGTCCATTTAGTGGCTTCTTTTCTCCTCTGATTGGCAGTTAGGGTTGCCAGGTTCCCCCCACCGGGTACCAGCAGGGGGTGGAGGGATAGGGCTGGCAACTCCAGGTTGGGAAACTCCTGGAGATTTGGGGGTGGAGCCTGGGGAGGACAGGGACCTCAGTGGAATACAATGTCATCAGATCTACCCTCCAAAGCATCCATATTCTCCAGGGGAACTGATCTATGTAGTCTGGAAATCAGCTGTAATTCCAGGGGATCCCCAGGTCCCACCTGGAGGCTGGCATCCCTACGGGCAATAGTGCCCCACTTAGGCCAAATATACACAAAAGGCACGATACAAGAGAATCCTGGGATAGTGAGAAAGAGGGGGGGGGGAAAGAGCTTAGCGTGGCACTGAGAAGTGAACCATGGACATCTAACTATGATTTCTAAGTGGTGCATCAAATGAAGAAGGGCTTTCTTGGAAGCTTACCAAGGCCCCTCCGTGAAGTGGACTGCAACAATGGGAATACGTAACCACAGAAGGGTGAGTGCTTCAGGCCACATTCAGTGCAGTGGTTGGGCCTACCAAATCTAGATAGTACCCTCACAAGCTAACCAGCTGCCATAGAATATTCCCCAGAATCCCCTGCAAAGCACTGACGTTCAAAGCCAGGTATCTGGAGAGATTAATTTGTGTGGCATAGGTTCCCTGAAGGAAGTTCCAAAGCTGCTCCGCCTTAGATCCTTCTCAACTGGACATTCCAAAAAGGAGAACCTTGTAGCCACAGGTGTGGTTTAATATGGGAATCCACCACAGCAGATGTCTACACTCATCTCCCACACTTCTGGCAAGTCCTCGCCAATGTTCCCTCTAAGCTGTGGAGTCTTGTGAGCAAAAATTCTACTTTGTGAGCTACTGGCATTAAAGTAGTGAGCAAGTGATTTGGCTGCTGCATAAATTAGTTTGCTCTGGAGCCGTCGTTCCTGAGCTAAGACAAAAATGTGTGAGCCGGAGGCTAAAAAACGGTGAGCTAGCTCACACTAACTCAGCTTAGAGGGAACCCTGGTCCTCGCACAGCCTTGTGCCAAGAACCATCCCACCACCCTGCCTGCCTGATGCTTCACTTTCACACCACATTAGCCTATTTTTAAAACCAGGGTCTGAAAATACCTACGGTCCTCAATAAGTCAAGTAAAAATACGCCAAGGAAATTGGCAACAAGCACTGCAGAAGCAGCTGGCATTTCTCCTACAAGGTGAGATATGGCTGGGAAGGGAGGGAGTTTAATCGTTCCTTCGCAAGGACATTTTGCTCACAGAGGCAGCTGTAAGAATTTTGTGCCTTATGCCTGCTCCCATGATTGGGCAGGGCTTTTGTCCTCCTCCCTTTGCTTTCCTCCTCTTTCTCTCTCTCTCTCATATCTTTTCCTTCCTTACTCCTGCTTCTCCTTTTGTCTTCCTATATAATCACATAACTCTCTCCTTCCTGAACACCAGCATTATCCTGTTTCTGAAGCTGAGCAGATTTTATTATCAGAAGCACATATCCAGTCTTTATCACTCAACTCCATCTGGTCAGGTTTAAAAAAAGGGGAGAGAGAAAAGAAAGAAGGTGGTGGAGGGGAGAAAACCCCAAGGGTTTGATGGAAAGAACATGACTAAGTTGGAGAAGGTCACTGTCACCTCTACATTCTACGCTGCTGCTGGACTCCAATGAAGGGACCGAATGCCAATCAGCTCAGAGGCCGGGTGAGGGACCAGTCAGTCCTACAGCACATAAATAGTTCAGAAGGCAAGAGATCTGCTGGAGCAGCATTTTGGTGTCTGACCATCCTGCCCCAGGGCTATCAGTCAGGACTGTGATCCCTAGGGAATGGTTCAGACATGCATGCCAATCATTTGTTTGTTTGACATTGGATGATACATAGCTGAAAGTGTCAGCTGACTCCAGGGTTGAAATTTAGGGGAGGTGGGTATATATGATTCAAAGTGCATGTGATGATCCTGCAGAAACACCTCTAACTGTTATTTTTTTTTTAAGTAAGCACAACAGAATATCCTTAATATACAGGAATTTATCTTGGATAGGTTCTGCTTACAGCAGGTCTTTGAGTTTCGCTGTGATTCCTACTCAGCCCCACAGACATCTTTCTCTCACCCTGTTCTATCAAACCTAAAATACTCCAGTGACAAGCACTGCCTATGAAATGGCAAGACACAAAAGTTCTCTCTGTGATGACTCATTCACAAATTCTAGTCATCATTTGATTTCACAGTCATGGAAACAATGGATATGCAAGTAAAACAATTTATGTTATGTGGATTACACCACTGAGTAGCTTCTTAGCCAGGACCATGTGGCTTGAGGGTTTGGTTTAAGAAGGAAGGATGTCGACATCATAAGGAGGACTGAGATTTCTCAAAATCTAGTAAATTTCTGTCCTGTTCCAGAAGCTGTGCTAGACCTCTCTGTTCTGGAATACATTCTGCAAGCAGGCTGTGGATCTGGCCCTACCTGCGGCGGAGATGTATGGTGCATAGCAAACACTAATGATATATGTCCCTGTGGGAAACCGTGGCTCAGTGGGAGGCCACCTACCTGACATGCAGTAAGCCCAGGTTTAATCTTTAGCATCTACCATTGAAGGATTTCCAAAAGCAGTGGCTGAAAAACGCCTTTCTCTACCTGAGAACCTGGAGAGCCTATGCCAGTCAAAACTGAACCAGATGGCCCGATGGCCCAACAAAGCGTAAGGCAGCTTCAAACGTATGGCATCTCTGATCTATTTTAGATTAAATTCTAGCAAATCTTGGCATCCATGAATTTGTACAGCGAATCAGGACGGTACCTAAACTTCAAGAAACGAGGGTGTTCTATCAGCTACGGCATTATGAAGACAGTCACAGATACAAACATCTCTTAGGCAAGGTTACAGGACAGAACAAAAAATACCCTTATCACAATCCAGCAAGAAGCACTGCATGAGGCTCCTGTACCATATTAGCATGCAATTAATTTAATTTTGGAGATTTCCATTGTAAATTGTAGCACTTCAGACCCTATTTATATAGCTTCTTAGGTTCTAATTGTTCTTCACAAGCCTCCATAGTTCCCATCAACTACTCAGGCAGCTTCATGCTGGGAAACAAACTCTTCCGTTTGCCTTTAATGAGGGGCCAATGGGAATCAATTATATTTGCATACTCAAGTGTCTTTCTCTGTGTTACTGCAGAAGGAAATGTTTCTGAAGCATGCAGACAAAATAATTTAAAAAATTAAATAATGAAAATTAATGACAAAGGAGATGGTAGATGCTAGTAACAGAACGCTCATGCAATTAAGAGAGTTGGCTCCCATCAGTGATCAGAATCTGGACCAACAGTGTAGGGTCTTGCCTGTGCAAGGGCAAGGCATATGCTGTACATGCAGAACGTTCTAGGTTACACCCTTGGCCCCTCCAGCTAAAGGGTTTCAGGTAACGGCTCTTGGGAAAGATTGCCCTCTGACTGAGTTGCTGGAAAGCTAATGCCAAAACAGACAGTACTGAACTAGGTGGATGAGGGGGCTGATTTGGTATAAGGAAGGAAATTGATAGGCACAGTGGAGGGCTACTTAATGCTTTGCGTGGGGTTGTGGCTCAATAGTAACGCACACGCTTTATATGTGGAATGTCCCATGTTCAATCCCTGTCATCTCCAAGTAAAGATCTCAGGTGTCCGGGAAGACCCTTCTCTGCTTGAGACCTTGGAAAACTGTTGGCCAGTCAGCGAAGCTGATATTGAGGATGACCAAGTTGTTGTGTTGTTGTTTTTTTAAAGAAGCACTAAATTGTGCACTCCTGTGCAGTTATTCCAGTCTAAACCCACTGATTTAAAGAGATTTAGGACACCTGGGCACATTAATACAAACAAAGCAAGGCTTTACTGGCTCCTATCAGATAAGAATGCAGAGATTACACATTCAGTTGCTGAGTTTTGTGCATTAATTCTTAGATTGCAAGAGTCGCATTTTAAAAGTTCTTAAATTGAGGTTTCTATTTTCATATATTATGAGTGGTTTTTTTTCTCTTCCTCACATATTATGCTTTCTCTGTGGTCTTAAGACCGTAATAATAAACTATACTATACTATAGAGAGACTTAGATTGGAGTAACAATGTACAGGATTGCACTTTTAAGAGCCCCAGATTCTCAGTTCAGGAATTTCAGTCATCTAGATACCAAACTGACCTGAACACCAAGCCCCCCACCACCACCACCCCAACAAGGAAATGCTCTAATTCACAAGAAGAAGGTATCTATGGGCACTTAGGGAGGCTGGACTTGTTCTGAACAATGAGTAAAACTTCACAGTTCTTTTTCAAAAGCACTACAATGAAAAGGAAAAACAACCACTAAAATATAGTCAGCTAGTCACTCAAGTGTTGTTGTTTTTTTAATTTGAAATTAATATTTTACAGCACTCTTTATTTTCCTCTCACTTCTGCTGAAAAACCCTCTATGGCCCCGGTCACACAGGCCGGATATCGCCGGGGGGGGGGGAGGCGTGGCTGTTTGCCCCGCAGCGAAATAATGCACGACTGCGCGATCAGGCGTCCCCTCGTGGTCCCGTCGAGGTCCCGTGGTTAGGGGGGAGGTGCCAATTGCATGACATGCCAAAGAAGTGGCACAGCATGGCAAACGGGGTTGTGGGGTTTTTTTAACCTGATGTGCATGCCCCGTTGGGTGCTTCTGCGCATCCCTGGAGACTTCGGGGGAAAAAACCTTTTCGCAATGGGGCATGGGCGGGCGCCGGATGCCACCGGAAACGCGATCAGACGCCCACCCTTGCCCCGCGGTTTCCGGAAACTAGTACCTCCGAGGTACTAGTTTTTAACCGCACATCTTCGGAGGGAAGCCTCGGGTTCACCACGGGAGCTCTACACTTCCCAGATGTGGCGGTGTGATCGTGCCCGGAAAATCCGCCTATCTTCCGTCGCAGTAGCATGGCTACTGCTCCGTGTGACCGCAGCCTATATATGTTTTTCAGCTTACTGTAGGCCCCGGTCACATGGGCCAGATAACGCGGGGGGTGAGGTGTGGCTGTTCACCCCGGAGCAAAATAAAGCGCGGTAACCCGATCACACGGTCCCCTGAGTCTCCGTGCTTCAGCTGTTAGCTGGCGGATCACACGGTGATGCTGCAGTGTGGCAAAGAAGCGGCGCGGAGCAATCACACAAGCGTTTTGTGTTTGCGCGCATGCGCAGTTCCGTGGAGCAGCACTGCTTTCAGTTTTGTGTTTGTGTGCATGCGTTACGAAAAACATCCGGTTTGCGACGGGACGTGGACGGGCGCCAGATACCACGGGATACTAGCGCTCCCGCGATCAGACGCCCGCCTGTGCCACACGTTTTCCAGATACTAGTGCACTTTCCTTGGTACTTTTTAACTCCACATCTTCGGTGGGATGCCACAGGTGCGCTATGCTTCCCAGATGTTGCAGTGTGATTGCGCCCCGAAAATCCACCCGACATTCGTGCCTTTCACGTGGCAAATTCCCCATGTGACTGGGGCCGTACTCTACCAAAGCTGTAGCCAAGGTGAGTGGTGGATGCATAAGCCTTACCTAGAGAAGTGCTTTGCTATATTTATTTATTTTAGAAAAATACATTTTTTAAAATTTATGTAATTTGCTTTAAAAAAAAAAGTGTACCTTGCTTCTAATGGCACAAAATAGCTTCTAATAAAAACTATAAGAACATTCTCAGAGACAAGAACAGCCTGAGGGGGAGCCAGGGTGTAAGGCTCTGGACTCCATGTTGGCATTGGTTGGTCCACTGGAAGTGGATCTGTTGACACGTGGAACCCACGATGCTATCAGGGCTGCGAGAGAAAAGTAGATGTAGTATAAGTAGTTCCCTCTCCCAGCCTCAGGTGGCAGAGGGGTGGTCTGCACTTGGAGGACTGCCAAAAGGAATCAGTAGGACTGGAGGGCTGGGAAAGCCCCACTATGGCTGGTAGTCATACCTCTACCTCAATGAGTAGGAGAAAGCAGGAACAAGGGCACTGGCAGGAACCAAGGACAGCATCTACTGTACTGTCATGGAGGAGCCAGACTGATTTGAGTTGGACAACTGATGGCTCACCTCAAGGCAACAGCTAGAAGGAAGATCCAGTGTGCCAGGGCAGATACCTGGAACTTACAGTTTCCCAGGGCTGACAATGAGGTGAGCCACAATCTAGGTGAAGGGAAGAGCTAAGACAACCTAGCAGGTCACCAGGCAAGGCATGTGGGAGTGCACGGTGGAACAAAAACAATCATTTCCCAAAATTTCAGCTCAATCAAGAACTGGAAATCTGTATTATCGCACCCCGCCCCTCCAAAAAAACACAGCAAGACAGAACCAGCAGAGCGTACATAATTCATCAGACTAGTGAGGATACCACTGGGAAAGCAATTGGTCTCACTGAGGTGAAGTGAACCTCTGGGAAGGAGACACCCTCCAATAACAATTGATAAGCTAAGCAGAGACAGCCAGTGATCTTTGAGGGGCAAGGTAGTTCTTCAAATATGAGGGTCCCAGGACACAAAGGACTTTAAAATGCTAAGAACAGCATCTTAAATTGTCCCTGACAACAAATCAGCATCCAAGCAATTATTGTAAAATAAGGCTTGTATAGGCACAGCGTCTAACATCAAACAGAAGTTGGTCTGCTGCACTGAGCTGAAGTTTTGAATAGCGCCACTTCAGTTTAAAAAACAGCAGCTAGTCATTTGGTGTGTTTTTTTAAGAATGTGAATATTTCTTGTTAAGAACAAAAGCATCCCTCTTGAACTCCTTCTAATTGTGAGCAGCGCAAACTTATTATTTAACAAGGAAGGTACTCTTTAGGTAAATGCTTCTGAAACTAAAAATCATGGTTTCTGGTGCTAACAATTGATAGATGCTACCACACAGAGACATAAGCTTGATAACACAATTATAGAAGTTCCTGTTGATGATGATGAGGAAATCACAGATTCTCCGTTAATTTCTCTGAAGTGCTACTTGAAAACAGGGCAGCTGGCAAGACTACTGATAGCCTAGCAGTTAACCACTGATCAGAAGCTGCATGCTCCAAAAGGGGTTTATTCAGTTGGAAAGGTCTTGGGTATAGATAATTTCTGCAGTTTCTATATAAAGGATGGTGCCACACAAGTGGCTTAATGCTACATGGGGTTCCTTAAGGTTTAATAATGGTATAGCGGAGAATTTCAGGAGCTGCAGCTCGTCATAGTAACAATGGTGCCAGTGTGACAATAGCTGCAACCTAAGTACAACTCCAAATCTACATCGTTTTTAAGGTATGGAACAGAGATAAGAAAACTCTCTGGACTGGCACTATCTAGAAATCCAGTTTTTTGGAACGTTGACAGAAAAGTCTAAGACAATGCCAAATTTACTTCTGAAAGTCCTCTGAAATCTCAAAAAGACCTTGCCCATTCTCATAGGTTTTTCTGCCAGCATTGATATTGTTCCCATCCTCCCCTTCAAGGCTTCCCTTCATCTTGCAAACTGTAGTTTGCCAGGCCATCAAAGCCATTATTCAGGCCCCAAGAAACTATAATTCCAAGGAATCTTTCTGCCAGAAACTTCCCATTTTGAAGGCTTTGGGATTCTAATGAAGGTCAGAGTAGCAGTACCCTTTCTCTTGGCCCCCCCTCCCCCTAGTCACTGCGACAGGAAATAAATTTTGGGGAAGGAAGGAAATGTGTCGAAGGAGACTTGGAAGGGCCCAAATCATTTGCAAGTTTCCAAATTCAAAAGGATTTTGGTGCGTATCTTACAAGCTTGTTACTTCTGAACCGGGACAGAGGGTTAAGCTTGTTTCCAAACTTCTCCCAATTCTGAAAAACTTGGCTATGTCATGAGCGCAACGAGGCTGCCCCAGAGTTGCCTTTTGTTTGCATTCCAGAGGGATGCAGCACCTTCTATGAGTTAGTGTGTCATCTGAACACACATGATGCAGCAACCCTGTGGTCAGCAACATGGTCAGTGCCTGTGGACAGCCTCCCAAGTGTTGAGGTTCAAGGAGGAAAAGGTGAAGGTAAACACATGTAATATAAATAAAATTAATTATCCTCTCCCTTTGGAATGGAGACATTTAGCTCCATTCTGTTCCATGAGCAGGGACTCAAAATGCTCTCTAAAGACAGACACGTCTGCATCTCTTGTTCCTTCCACTCATCATGAGAACACAGCAGACATCTAAGCATGTCAGTCCAAAGAATGGTTAAAGTGAACTCGGCCTGAGAATGGCAAATCCCACGCCTACTCCGAGCTCTGGCCGAGTAGGAAAGAAAAGAAGCAGAGAGCAAAGCATGCTGGGATGACTCACAGAGGGCCGTACCAAACTGAGAATGTCTGTTCATATCCGCCATCATAGCCAGGCTCCCAGGAGACGTTGGCAGAGGTCATGGAGACTGTGACGCGGACACTGCCTGGGGCGTGGGGGCTTGTGCCTGAAAGGAGGGGAAAACAGACAGCAGAGTCATAAATAAGGATGCACAGAGAGCCCTACAGGCAAAGCAACCAGGATAACCTTTGGTTTTGAACTAATACCACTGTTTGAGGGATGGTCCCCCCCAACCCATACTGGCCTTCTACTTAACTTCAGCTTTTTCCAGGGAACAATTATAAAAATTAACATTAATTCTGGCAACACTGTTAGCAAGAAAGAAAGAAAGCTGGCGTCCTCTGACTGCATCTCTCTTAAAGACACTTCTGATTGCACTGCAGAGTCTGTAGGCAGTACTGCACATCTCTGGGTCAGCTCCAAACATGATGCAAAGCTAGTTCTTGCGGTCTGTGCTGCAGGCTGGTTCAACAGCTCTTGTCACTGTGTTAGTAAGGACTGTGCACTGCATTAGGTCCTGAACCATCAGGATGCTCTTAAATGTGTAAGGTGCTATAAAGTTGCAACTGATTTCTGTAAGGTTTTCAAGGCAAACAGACCGACAGAGATGGTTTGCCATTGCTTGCCTCTGTGTAGCGATCCTGGGCTTCCTTGGTGGCCTGTCATCCAAGTACTAATCAGGGCTGAACCTGCTGACCTTCTGAGATCTGACAACATCAGGCTAGCCTGGATTATCCTGGGCAGAGATAAGAATGAGCCACAGACTGTGATGAGGTATCCTTCAGAGGGGGATTAGAAAAGCTCATGGAAGATAGCCCTTGATGGACCTGTTAGTCATGATAATTAAATGGAATTTCCGTGTTCAGCAGAAGTAATCCTCTGAATGCCAGGTGCTTAGGGACACCAACAGAGGGAGGTTTTGGCCTCTGGGACCTACTTGCGGGCTTCCCAGAAGCATTTGGTTGGCCACTGTGTGAAGCAGGAAGCCAGACTAGATAGACCACTGATGTGATCCAGCACAGCTGCTCTTACAGTCCAAGATAAGGGGAGAGCCTGTATTCAAATAACCAAAAGGTTAATTGGTCTGGGTGTTAAACTCACCTTGTAGAAAAAAAGCAGAGAAAGGGATGGGGCAACAGTGTGTCCAAAGCCTCTGACTTTTCTAGGCCTGCTTGCACAGACACCACAAGTTCACTAACATATAGAGGAGGGAGTGGCATCATGCCAGCTGGCCCTGCCCCCAGCCTCCATGCATTCAGCAGATGGTCTGGACAGAATATACAGGCAGACAAAGATGTGCCCATAAGGCTCTGTATAAGCCTTCAGAGACTCTGCCTTTGGCAGGGCTCCTGATCATGCATAGAAGACTGAAACACAGACATAAGAACATAAGAACATAAGAGAAGCCAATGTTGGATCAGGCCAATGGCCCATCTAGTCCAACACTCTATGTCACACAGTGGCCAAAAATACCAGGTGCCATCAGGAGGTCCAGCAGTGGGGCCAGGACACTAGAAGCTCTTCCATGCATACCATAGGCTCTTCCATACATTTAGCTGAACCTGCAGTGGTCAAGGGCAATGCCACTCTGTCCCATGCTCAACTGAATGTGCGGATACCCCTCATCTCTCCTAACAAGAGTATATGGCTTAATTTTTATAGCAATTGTTTAACTCTGACAAACCGCCTCAAATATCTTTGATGGAGCATGAGGCATGTAAATATTTATTTCGTTAAAATACACATATACCTGCCCCAAAAGGCACTCTCTGAAAGGTGCAGATCTGCGGCACTGAAGGACTCGCTTCCTTCCTGCTCAGTGTGCCCCACTTCCGCATACATTATAAGGCACCAAGAATCTCAAGCAGGACAGCAGCAGTGGGACCAGATGACCTCATCCATCTGCACCAGTGCAGCACTCGTCTGAGGAAGGAGTTACTGGCCTGCTTTCTACAGCACCACCACTGAAGAAGATCAGAAAATGAGACTGAAGACACCAACCCAGCCAAGGTCAAGTGGCACATGACCATTAGGGCTCCCATTCCTCAGTCTGAACAACTGACCTAATCAAGCAGCAGGACTCTACAAAACGGCTCCTTCCCATATCGGCACAGATCCAGAGTCCAGCAGCCTACAAAGGTGCCACATAGCTGACTTCTCCCCTGCAATCCTGGACCTGAAGTTACCGATCAGCCCCCCCAAAAGATAGGTACTGAACTATTAAGGTAATGTCAGAAAGAGCTCTTAAATAGCATTAGGAAGAATACTGGGTTTAAAATCTGGGAGACTGTAAGCTAAATACTGAGTCTGAAAACAACCACCCGTCTAGCTGCACCCTGACAGTGAGGGAAACATGCTCAACCCAGCAAGGAAATAACCCCCCCCCCAATCCATCTTTAGACATGGACAAAATAAAAAAAGGACAGAGATTTAGAGGCAGCATCACTAGAGCATGAAATTAAAAGAAAACGTTGCTCTTCTTCTTGAGAACCATTTCTGACTTGTGCCTTTAGATCTATTGTTTGCCACTATGATAACATACGAGAAATATGATCTTTCCTTGACACTAAAGAGCAGATCATCTTGTTCCTAATTATCCTCACTGTACAGGCCTGGGGGCTCAAGATGAGGATGTCTTCAGCAAAGAAACCCCACAAAAGCTCATAGTCAAAAAGACTGGTCTCTGAAATGTGAAAAATCCATAAAATTTAAGGTGGACAGAGTTGGGAGAATCTCAATAAGCAATCTCCCTACTGTCCATAAAACACAGACTACGGTTTCATGGGAGGCACAATGCAGCCATTTTTGATCTTCTTTACATAAGAACATCAGAGAAGCCAATGCTGGATCAGGCCGATGGCCCATCCAGTCCAACACTTTGTCACACAGTGGCCAAAAATACTGGGTGCCATCAGGAGGTCCAGCAGTGGGGCCAGGACACTAGAAGCCCTCCCACTGTTGCCCCCCCCCAAGCACCAAGAGTACAGTGCATCACTTGCCTCAGCCTGAGAGTTCCTATCTATAACTTGCGGGTAATAGCCACTGATGGACCTCTGCTCCATATGTTTAATTAATTCCCTCTTGAAGCCGTCCATGCTTGTAGCCACCGCCACCTCCTCTTTGTTCAATCTCATTTGCAGCCACATCTTTATTAAAAACCTCATTCATCTTTATTTATAATTAATTATTGTTTAGATTATGATTGTTACAGATTTTGGTTTAATGTTTTTTGGAAATGTTTATTATTGTTATGCCACTTTATGTGTATTGGTGGTACTACACAAATTTATTGGGGAGGTTTAGATATCAATTGTTTCTGTTTGATAATTCTGCATCCTCCGGGGTATTTCTTAGAATATAAGGGTGGGGTAGAAATCAGTTAACTAAATATTTTTCTCTGTTTTCATTATTCAAATGTTGTTCCACTTTGCCAGACCATTCTCATCAACTCTATACTAATTCTCCTCCCATTCTCCCTTACACTATAAAAAGACACTTTATCAGCCACAGCAGAGGAATTCCTCTTGCTAAATCATGATGTCCTCAATGCTTGTATTTTGTCTTCATCTTCTCTGACCTTGCTGTCAAATGCCTCATTCAGTCACCTTGTTCTAGTCTCCACCACTTCTTTGGATTCCAATATAGTTAGCTGACAACTTCTCTTCCTTTCTTTCGGAACAGTGATTTCCCAAGGATGTACAAAGGCTATCTTGCTTCTTTTTGTAAATGTTTCTCTCTTCCAGAACACTTTCTGCAAAACCAGGTATGCAAATTTTGCACTGGTGAGATTTCTGTGACTCCTAAATCACTACAGTTGCCAATTCCAAAGCACAGCACTGCTAATCATGAGCTAACGGTTTCTCACAAGTCATGCTGAATCACTGTTGAACAACCAGCTTCACTGCACAAGATCTTGTGCTTTCTTTTTTTAGTACATAGGGGTATTTGCAAACTTAATGCATGTTAAGTCCCTTTATTTCAGTAACAGTCTTTTCGCTTTAGGAGGAAAACAAATCACAGGTATTTGCAGTATCCTTAATAGCCAAGATGCTGGAAATGCCAACAAACCTTTCAAACTGTTCCATACCTACCGATGACTGTCAGATGAGTGCTAGCGGTAATGCTTGCGACTATGTTGGTAGCGACACATTCCCACTCTCCGTGGTCCTCCTTACTGAGAGATCGGAATTGCAGGCTGCCACTTGGAAGGGTGTTGTGCTTGCTTCTACTAGGCTTCCCTACCTTGGTCAAACAAAAGAGAAAGCACAGGGAAAGGAAGGGGGGAAAAACACAACTCAGAGGCATGTTGCAAGAGCACAGCCACAGGGTGACACACTCTAGAGATATTCCAGACCCTCCCTGCTGGGGCCACGTTGAGGAATCTAACAAAGGGTGACGCAAAATTGGTGACCCCGAGAGTCCAGCCATGGCCGCTTCCCCAGAGGTAGTCTGGATGGGTAAGGCAGGTGTGGAGAAAGTAGCAAGGAGCAGAACTGGTAGGCCAGAGAAACAAGAAAAGACCTGCAGAACAAAGTGTAGCAGAAACAAGCAAAGGGAGAGCAAGGGATGGAATCTGTGAGCTGCACACAGAAGTGCCTTATTGCGCAGATAAAGTCTGCAAACAGGAAGAGGAAGTTGTAAAAAGACAGGGAAGGGTGGGAGCCAATCACAACGTGAAAGGGATGGACAAGATAAAAAGCCCCTTAGTCTACGGGGCCTAAGGAAGCCTATGGCCATTAACATTAAAAAAGCAAAACCTGGACTCCTTGTGATATACTAAAGTGTGTTAAAACTTGCAAAGCCAGAATACATACTCAGGAGGGCTAAAGATTTAGGGCATAATCAGTTAGTCCAAATGATCCTTGGAATGCATTATTGCTTAAAAGCCTTAGAAGTGCTCTGCAGGGTCAGACCAAGGTCAACATGGTCCTGCATTCTTTGCAAAAATCCCAGCAAGCAAAAAGTGCCAGGTCTACATAAGAACATAGAACATAAGAGAAGTCAATGTTGGGTCAGGCCAATGGCCCATCCAGTCCAACATTCTGTCACACAGTGGCCAAAAATACCAGGTGCCATCAGGAGGTCCAGCAGTGGGGCCAGGACACTAGAAGCCCTCTACAGGAATGAGCCAGTGGTTCACTTGTGAAAAGCAGTCTTCCTTCCGCACACTCCAGCCTATGGTTTTCCAAAAGAGATGCAGAGCCCCCCCCCCCCGGCTCCAGTCCAATTGGGTTCCTAAAAGATCTGCAATCTGTGTGCAGAGGCAATTGATACTACTACTTAATAACAACAACTACTATTTAATGGCAAAGGGTGAGCATTCTCCAACATATATGTGAAGATTCAGGAAAACGCTTAGACCTTCAGGTGTACTGATTTTTTCAGATAAATGTGCCAGTAAGAGTAGAGTAAGCATTTGTTGCAATACCAGCAAATAGGGAAGAAATACCACTAATACCAGAACCAATTTCTGTCAGTGTACAAAGCCTTTAAAATTCTGCAGAACTCTTCATGAGACAGAAACTAGGTGAAGAGTCCTGTGTAACCTGAAAGACTGCATATTGACACCAGCAGGAAATGCCACAACAAAAGGTATAAACCTAATAAGAAGGATGAATGCCCTTGAAAAATTCAAGGGCATGCCCTTGAAAAATTGATCTTATATGACAAGTATAATTTACACATATCAATTACTCAATTCCTTAAGCCTTCACCATCAGAGAGTTGACAACTAGTCTGGGACCTGAAACACCTAAGGCACACATCATTAAATGCTTCTCTGCACAATACATTTTATGACTCCCAGCCCCAGAAATCCTGAGAATTGCAGTGCTGTGAAAGGGTTAAGAATCTCCAACGAACGATTTTAAGTTCACAAAACTACAATTACTAGGGCTCTTTTTAAAAGGGGTGTGGCAGCCATGATGGATGATTTAATTTCTCTTTCAGTAGAGGAGTTTTTAAATTAACAAACTGTGGCACAGATATTGCTTTCAGCCGCTAGATGGAAGTATGGTCCCATGAATTTTGTCTGCAATTGCCATGACATCACTCTGGCTGCATGATGAGGCAATCACCCAGGGCTTCTTTGGGGATTCAGGTTTTTCCATTCTACTAGATGATCCTGCACAGGGCTGCCAGTTGCTTGGGACAGTATTTTTCTGTAGCAGCAGATGAAGCATTTTTTTTTTAAATCCCCTTTCCCTTTTGCACTATGGCAAATAAAAAGAAGAAAGGACAGATGTTATGAGAGATGTATGGATGGAGTAAGCTAGTAGGCAAGGGATCCCAGAGGACTTGGGTAAAAGAGGAGTCCTGCAGGCCCAGGGCTAGATACAGTGTATGACTGGATTCTGGAGAGGATAGACGACTGGGGATCCTGGAGGGGATCAAGGGAGCAAAGCAAGCTGGGGACCACAGCAGGCAGTGAACACAGCTGTGGGAAAGATGTGTGTATAGCAGAGAGGGAATATGCCTCAACAGGACATGAAAGCAGTCATTGGCCCCGTTCATACGCAGCGATTTGGGCCAGTTGCGGGCCAGTTTGGGGGCGGATCAAAGCAGCGCGATCACACCACAACATCTGGGAAGCGTTCTGCTTCCGCCCCCAAACTGGCCCTTTCCGAGAAAACGCGCCTCAAGTTGACACCACCTACCTCGGTGGTTCAACTCCTTGGCGCGCTTCAGGCCGGGCGTTTGATCGCCAGCGCTCCCTTGCGCCGGCTCAACCCCGGCCTGGAGCCGAACTGCGCATGCTCGGGCATGCGCAGTTCAGCCGGCTCCCGTTCGGGACGTGTTTTCTCCCCGGCGTTTGATCGCGCCGGGGAGAAAAGGCGGCGCGGCCGGGGGATCTGTGTGATCCCGCCGCGCCGTGTCAACGTTGGCGCGGCTTTTAAAAGCCGCGCTTTAAAGAGGCTTTTCCCTGCCGTGTGGCAGGGGCCATTACGACTCAAGCTCAAAGCTTGTCCTGACCAGGGGCAGGGGGGATATCAGGTAAGGATACCAATTTGATGCCATCACCTAGCTGTGGTCAAAGAAAATAAATATAGGGAAATCAGTTAGATTAAGAAGCCTCTTTAGGCTGATACATTAGAACAGCTCATGTGATAGTGCCTGGCTCCTGTAAGGACTTCTGCTTTCTCCCTGGAATGAGCCAGGAGCCTCAGGCCTGATTTACACATGCCACCAAATAAGCTGAAAATGAAGGGGTAGAATGAACTGTCCCCAGTTCAGACTGCCAGTGGTGGATTTCAGTTCTGAACATCCTTTTTCATAAAAATCCCCATGCCAAACAGAAATCTAGGCGATCAAGGTTTTGCCTCCCCTCGTTGCTCACTGTGCTGGTTTTCCGCCTGCAGAGAGGCATTAAACACCTCCCCATGCCAACTTAATGTCTGAACAGGTGCAATAACAGAGGGGCAGTCTCACTATGGTAAGGAAGGTCCCATGAATGGAAATTCTGGAAATGCCAGGCCCCTGAGGATTCCTGATTTCAGTCTCACACTTGAGAACCAGCATGGTATAATAGACAGTCAGTAGCTGGCAAATAGAAGGGGAAGCCGTGGAAGTAGTGACAGACTTCACGTTCCTGGGATCCCAGATCACCGCAGACTGTGACTGCAGCCATGAAATTAAAAGACGCCTGCTCCTTGGGAGGAAAGTGATGGCGAACCTAAACAGCATGAGAAAAAGTAGATTCATCACCCTGCCAACAAAACTCCGCATGGTCAAAGCAATGGTATTCCCAGTAGTCATGTATGGCTGCGAGAGTTGGACTATAAGGAAGGCCAAGCGCCGAAGAATAGATGCTTTTGAACTATGGTGCTGGAGGAGACTCTTGAGAGTCCCTTGGACTGCAAGAAGATCAAATCAGTCAATCCTAAAAGAAATCAACCCTGACTGTTCCCTGGAAGGCCAGATAATGAAACTGAAGCTCAAATACTTTGGCCACCCAATGAGAAGGGGGCACTCACTGGAGAAGACCCTGATGCTGGGAAAGATTGAAGGTCAAAGAAGACGGGGACGGCAAAGGATGAGATGGTTAGACAGTGTCATCGATGCAACGAACATGAAGTTGAGCCAACTTCAGAGGACGGCGGAAGACCGGAAGGCCTGGCGAGAGTTCGTCCATGGGGTCGCGAAGAGTCGGACTCGACTGTGCGACTGAACAACAACAACAGCTGAATTTGGCCCTGGAAACATGAGTTCAAACTCTGGCTTGACCACAAAGCTCACTGGCAACCTTTGGTCTAAATATTAGGTCATCCAGCCAAGCCTCTCTCCCAGGGTAGATAAAATAAAGGGAGATCCAATGTATGAGCTCCCAAGAGAGTTGTCAGATTATAAATCTAATAAATGCATTACATTATTTGGGTAATCCACAGTTGCTAAAATGTGTTGACTGCTGCAGATGAAAGGGTACACAGTTACCAGATAGCATTTAACTGCTACCATCATTAGTATTTGCCAAGCGGGATGGATGTAAACATCGCCACTAAGAAAGGGCCACCCCACGAGAACACTGCAAGTTTCCCCACTGTTGCTAGAAGTGGCATGCAGAGAAACACAAGCAGAGTGATTGCGTCCCAGCAAAGCAGGAAAAGTAGTCTATAACAGAGGAACCAAACAGAAGTCTTCTGCCACATTAAAGACAAACACATTTTTATTTCACCATAAACTTTCAGGGACTAGAGCACACCTTTTCGGATGATCAAGGGGCACTTTCCACATGAGGAAAGTGAGACTTTAGAGTTCAGGAAAAAAATATCTGGAAAGAGGGGACAGATGTTTTTAATGGTCTGGAGAAAGTGAATAGAAAGAACTTTTTCAACTGATAAGTAGTAGATTTAAACAAAGGAAAATACTCTTTCATACAATGGAATTACTTCTGGAACTCATTTATGCAATGGCCACTGGCTTAGATAACTTTAAAATATCTTAGAAAAAATTATGGAAGAGTGGTTCATCAATGGTGATCAGTCATGGTTACATGGAACCTCCACACTCAGAGGCAGCATACCTTGGAATACCAGTTGCTGGATATTACATAGTGTGGGTGAGGGCTGTTGCCTTCATACCCTGCTTGTGTGCTTTCCAGGATTATTTGAGTGACTACTGTAGGAAAGGATTCTGGACTAGATGGATCTTTGGTCTGACCCAACAGGACTCTTTTATGCTCTATGATGGGGAAACACAAACCATGACAGTGGGACACAGGAAGGTAAGTTCACGAAGACACCATGGAGGGGGAGGAAAAGACTTTGAAGCCCCTCCCCTCAATTAACAATGATCTCCTGCTTTAGTAACACATCATAGTCTGCATACCAAAAAAAATCAATGGACTTCACTATCTCAGCATTCTTTTACAAAAAAAAGTTAGTCGGTCCTGCACACTGAGCAGGTGGTGACGGAAGCAGTGGGGAAAGAAGCCTGAGAGGGGAAGGGCCTGCAGTCGATACTGGCACAGAGCGGCAAGACAAGGGGGTGGGGAGCGGCTCATTTTGCAGATGCTGCTGCTAAGGGTTTTGCCGTTCTAATGCTTTCTTGCAAGGAGCTGGCTTTCCCCCACCCACCTGCGGGACGGGGCGGCAGTGGTACAGCCCGAAGCAAAGCAGCTGCACCTGCAATTTGCTCTTACCGGGACAGAGTGTGGCTTCTCTGTCTGCAATATTCATCAAAAGCCAAAGGCACTGCAGATTTTTCTGGCAGGCCGGGTACCTTTCTCCAGGCGATGACAGGAAAAGGGTCTCCTGCAGCAGCACAGGGTATCAACAGCTCCCTCCCTGCCTCTTGTCTGTATTCCCAGCCTGGTAGCACCGTGAAATAGGGCGGGTCCTGCAGCATGGATGGTGGGAGAAGAGAAGGGGGGGGAATAGATCCATCAAGCTATTCTCAGCCAGCCTGCAACCAAATGGGCTCTGAACAGGGCTGCTGACTGATTAGGGAACTTTTAGCCAATTAAACATCTAGTTTTCAGTGCAGTCATTAACAGATGACACTTTAAATGCATACAAGTATCTTCCTGCAAATTCACAAACATTATGTGAGATATTTTCTTCGAATCCAGTTCCCCTTCACCATCTCACAGACACTTGCTCGCATGAACTTGCTTACATACCACAACTTGCACAACACTCTCAGACATTATTGGTATTTTTTTGTATTTCTTTGTATGTGCATGTGTGAGTGTGTGCGCGTGTTTGCACCTGGAAGTCATGGTGACCTCTGGTGACTGACCCCTACTGGGGGCCTGGAGAATATTCAGAGAGATGGCTGAATAAAGCCTGCCCCCACCTCCCACCTCTGGTATTCCAAGGAGGTCTCCCATCCAAGTACTTGCCAGAGTCGACCCTGTTTAGCTTCTGAGGTCTGATGAGATCAGGCTTGCCTGGCCTATCCAGGTCAGGGCCACTCTCAGACATTATTATAAAGGGAACAGAGCTGCAGTAAAACGGAATTGTTCAGAAGGACAAAGGGACAAAAGCTGTAGTTCATGGCTTTCTTGTATGCACTTCTAGTTTTTACTGCATTGTTTCCTAATTCCTGTAATCCATTTTTTTGCATTATTGCATAATTTTCTAACTTTCTATTCCTGTCTTATTACTAAGTTTATTGTGTATCTCATACTGTTTCTATTGTATAAAAATCACAGAATCATAAAATCTCACAGAGTTGGAAGGGGCCATCTAGTCCAGCCTCCTGCTCAGTGCAGGATCAGCCTAGAGCAGGGGTGTCAAACATAAGGCCCGAGGGCTGGAACTGGACCGTCCAGGGCTCTTATGCGGTCAGCGGGCAACTAGTGCAAGGGAGGGAACAGGAGACTGCTCAGGGGGAAGTGGGCAGAGCCACTCCAATTGTGGATTCAGCATGGCGGAACAACCTCGTCTACAACAGACAAGAAGTGTGGGAGCATCTGCCCAGTGCTACACCACTGGCTCTCCAGTCCGCCCATATGGGTTTTCCTTCACACACCCCTCCCAGCCCATGAGGCCTTGCAGTGAGGATACAACAACTTGGAGTTTACCAGCTACTGTCCTTTATACAGTATATATCTCTGGTACCTGGCATTACGTTTTATGGCACACATGATCTGACCCAACAAAGTGACATTTATGTCAGATCCGGCCCTTGTAATAAATGAGTTCGACAGCTCTGGCCCAGAGCATCCCTGACAAGTGTTTGTCCAGCTGCTGCTTAAAGACTGACAGAGAGGGGGAGTTCACCACCTCCCTAGGCAGCTGATTCCACTGTCACACAACTCTTACTGTCAAATAGTTTTTCCTGATATCCAGCTGGTACCTTTCCGCCCTTAATTTAAACCCATTCTTGTGAGTCCTATCCTCTGCTGCCAAGAGGAACAGCTTCCTGCCCGCCCTTAATTTAAACCCATTCTTGTGAGTCCTATCCTCTGCTGCCAAGAGGAACAGTTCTATCCTCTGCTGCCAAGAGGAACAGCTCCCTGCCCTCCTCTCAGTGCTCTTTTCCAGACTGAACATTCCCAAGTCCCTCAGCCTTTCCTCGTAGGGCTTGGTCTCCAGGCCCCTGCATCCTCTTCCTACTGCACTGCTTGAATCTCAGCAAGGAAGGCAGGCTAGAAAGTAGATAAATATATAAAGAAATACATGCATGCCCCATTTTCAACATTCGACCAAGATGACAGTGGTTCTAATTACAGCCATCTCCACTGAATATATCCCCCAATGACTGCACACAGTCCCTCCTCTTGCTAGACATTTTTATTGCCTTTTTATGCTTTTCAGAATTTGGGATGCTTACCTCAGCAGCAGAGCCAATTAGCTAGAAAGGACACAAATCCATCAAATGAAATCAGAGCACTCAGAACCAATGGCTATGGAGGTTCCCATAAACCAGTATTTTCTGCAAGTTCTGCTTTTTCTTCTTATTTATGTATTTATTTATTTATTGCATTTATATCCCGCCGTATCCCATGATGGGCTCAGGGGGGCTCACAACAGAGATAAAACAATAGATATACAATTAAAACCAATTAATAAAAACAAGATGACAGCAAAAAATAACATCAGCCCAGGGCAGCCTAACATACTTCCGGTTAGGTGTCAGTAGGATAGTAGGCATCTGTAGACAGGGGAGGCCAAGATGGTAAAAACATTTGCCACCTCAACCAAAGGCCTGGCGGAACAGCTCCACTTTACAGGCCCTGTGGAACTGTAGCAAGTCCCACAGACCCTGATCTCAGTTGGGAGCATGTTCCACCAGGTGTGGGCCAAGAAGAAGAAGAGAGTGGATTTATCCTAAAAAGGTCAACGCTTGGATCCCAACCAACTGCAGCTGCACGTTGGGTTCAACAAGTGCCGAAAACACCATAGAGCACACAGCATCTTTAGAGCAAAGCAGGGGACTCTTATCTTCTTCCTCATGACCCCACTTTTGCCGCAGCTCCAGGAAACCAAGCAGCACCTCCAAGATTGTCCTATGCTGGCTACTCATGCACTTGCTTCCTTGCCCACCCCAGTGGTGATCCCCTACAAGCCACGGGTGATCCGGGCACTGGCTAAACCTTTGGATGACAAGAAGCGGCTGGTACGGAAAGAAGCTGTGACAGCACGAGGAGAATGGTTTCTTCTCGGGACCCCTGGCAGGTGAAGGCTTGCACTGCCGATCCTGACTGACAATCTGACCTGTCCCCTCTCCCTCTGTTAAGGCATTGGCTTTGATGGCAGTGGGGGGGGCTAGCTTTCTCTGCAAAGCAGCGAAACCTCTTAAGGAGGAAGACTCTCCCTTTTGTGGCCTGGCAGAGTATGAATTGCAACATGCGCGTCCAGTAGGATGGAGCAGCTAGCCACAGTTCCTGCTGCAGGGCAGTAGTATGCGGAGGCACAAAGACCCAACAGGGTGCAGTGTGTGGGGGGCCAGAAGAATAAATACACCTGTTTGCTAAAAAAAAAAAAAGAGAGTGGATTTATACCCCACCCTTCACTACCCAAAGGTGTCTCAGAGAGGCTTACAAACTCCTTTCCCTTCCCCTCCCCACAACAGACACCCTGTGAGGTAGGTGGGGCTGAGAGAGCTCTTGACAGAAACTGCTCTTTTTCAAGAACAGCTGTGCCAGAACTATGGCTTGCCCAAGGTCATCCAGCAGCTGGAAGTGGAGGAGTGGGGAATCAAACCCGGTTCTCCCAGATTAGAGGCCACACACTTAACCACTACACCAAACTGGCCAAGGCAGAGAAGGCCCTAGCCCTGGTTGAGGCTAAGCGGACGTCCTAAGGGCCAGGGACTACTAGTAGGTGTTGTTCAGTGGAGCACAAGGCTCTCTAGAGCATATATGGGGAGAGACAGCCCCAAAGGTATGCTGGTCCCCGGCCGCGTAGGGCTTTAAGTTGAGTTGATCTGATTTGAGAACCAAAGATATACACTATATCCCTGGGACTCCTCGCAATACGTAAGCCTTTCTGCCTTAGCAACTGACACTTCGCTGAAAGTTCCATATGAGATTTATATGCTGTTTCTAAGATGTTCAGAATAGCCATACATCAGTAGGTGAGATACCTTCAGTACCAGTCGGGCAGGGGGGGACTGGCCCATTGTACCCAGGGCATTATAAGGCACGCAGGTGTATGTGCCGAGAGCTTCTTCTGTTGCCTCTTCTATTCGAATTGAACCATCTTCCATCAGGCTCCAGCCAGAAAACTGCAAAAGCAAGAGAGGAGATGAGAGACAAGGCTTGCCAATCCCAGGTCCTGGAGATTTAGGGATGCCACCTCAAAAGGGAAGGATTTGGATAGGGGAAGGTCCTTAGCAGGGTATAATGCCATACAGTCTACTTTCCAAAGTAGACATTTTCTCCAAGGAACTGGAGAAAATTGTAATTCTGGGGATCTCCAGGCCCCATCTGGAGATTAGTAACCCTAGATTAAAGCACGGGATTTCTTTGTATAATTTCCCCACTGGGGCCCTCACAAAGCTGCTATTTCCAAGTCTGGAGAAACGTAAGGCGCTCTGTATGTCACCTGTATCTTTCAAGTAGCAGCTCATCAAGGCCTGCTCCAGATTGGGGAAACAGTGCAGAAGGGAATGGTTAAACCATGGCCCCAGTCTGAACTGGATCCATAATCAGCTGTGATTTACCAAGAAAAAACGAATGGGGGCTCCAAACCCAGAATCTCCCAGAGGATTGTCTAATTTGGCCCTTCGAACAACAAGTGTATTTGTGCCAAAGTCTGCAGTATCCTTGCTCTGGATCGTGTGCATGTACTGGATAGTACAGCAGTTGTTGTGTGGGCCAGACTATATGGACTGATGGGGATCTGTGATGAGATCCTGAGGCACCACTAATTTGCCTGGCCCAACTGTCTTCTTTTCTGACTGGGCTGCCAGGAGAGTTCTGATGCTGCCAAGGCAATTAAAGGTCCAGTGATGTCTCAGTTTTTTCCCCAATCAGTGGAAATACTTGACTGTCTGGGTCAATACTGGACAACTGGCAACCCTGTGAGAGACACCATACTTCTAGGATGAGCTTCACATGTTCAATATACATAGCTGCCTTCCCCCCTCCCCCCCGGCTAATTACCTGATTTAGCTGCAGGCGTCTGTTTAAATGACTGTTTTTCTGGCCTGGAGTTTTTAATGTGCCTTTGTTTCTCCCCTTGCCATCAACTCGCATCGCAAATATACTTTCTTGTAATACAGTTAATAGGTCAAAAGATGCTGCACAGTTCTGTTTGTACAGCAAACACTATAGCTGCACCTATTGTCTAAGGGAAGGATTATGCATAGTTCCATGCTTTCCATGACACGGCTGCTTTTATTTTGTACAGAGAGAGAGAGAGAGATGATAAGCCGCTACGTCTGCAGTTTTAAACATAAGACCAGTCAATAGGATGGTGTTTTCTTAATTTTTCTCTTTTTGCGGTTTTCTGCTGAAAATCACCCTACCCCACTGCTTTTACTTTGTAAGGGAAGACATTTAGAAGAAAAACAAGAATTACCTTGAAGTATGGTAGGAGGCATTATCCCCAGCATGGGTTTCAGTACAAGAATGATCAATGGTCCCTGTGAAATACTTACAAAGAAATCCCATACAGATCTCTCCCTGTATAAACTTGCCTTACTGCCAAGGCATGAGTGAGCAGCAGATACTGAATCTGGGACAGAAGAGATATAAGGTGGAGAGACAAGCAATGTGCCCTGACCCTGATCCCACTAAAAGAGGAAACTTATGGTAGAAACCAGACATATCAGCAGAGAAGTCCCTTGCTTTTAATAGCAATTGACTGAAACACTCCCCCTATACATACTTCCAGATCAGGCTGTTTCAGTGGTCTGAATCACAAAGGGATTCTGCAGTTGTGTTTCCTTTAATGTACCACTTTTGTCTCTCTCTTGTCCCCAACTCAAGAGGACCTGTATCTGAAAATTAGCCACAACTTCCTAACAAAACACATCAGATAATAGGGACAAGGTTTCTCAACCCAAACTGAGACCAGAAACTCAGATATCCGTATTTATTATTTTCACAGTGGAACACATCATATTTAACCAAGTTCGGGTTCCCAGATCAGTATAGATATCCTCTGTGTTCATGTTCAGAGACTATGGACACAATGAGGGGTTCCATCACACAACAAGAGTTTGAATACTCAAAGCAAAGCCTAGGAATGCCCTCCAAATGCACGAGGCTTCTCTATGCATTCCTGAAACAAACTACAGAATCCACTCCAGTTTGTGGCAGAATGGAACCAACCTATTCTAGAATCCACCAAAACCTTCAGGAGCTTACAAAAGCTTTTTGAGTCATCCCTGATTGGAAATGCTGCAACTGTTCCCCCAAATCTATATTCCATCTTTGTTTTATGGGTGACCTTGGATTGCTAGGTGACCTTGGGTCAGTCACACACTCTCAGCCGAACCTATCTCACAGGGTTGTTTTGAGGATAAAATTGAGGTGTGAATGATATAAGCAACTTTGGGTCCCCACTGAGGGAAAAGGTGTTGTATAAATGAAGTTAAGTAAGTAAATTCTTATGAGTTTTTATTCTACCTCAGTTTTGTCACTGTCATTGATGATTGTTTTGTTTTTTATATGCCATGTTCATGTCATTTTTACACACAAACACCACAAAAATGCATTCATTTTAACAGGGAAGATTCAGCATAGGGTAAGAGAAACTGTTGCAAAAATAAAGAATCGTGGTCTGTTTCTCTCAAGGGATAAGCAAAATTGAAAACAAGGCTATATTCATTGACCCAACAGGCTTGCAAAATCTGGTCTTGTCCCTACTTTTTTGTCAAGATGAAAAGCTATAGGCAGCAAAGCCAAAAATGCTGTGAAGTACCAAACAGAATGGAAATTTCCTGCAAAACACAAAATTCCTTGTCAACATTTTGGACTGCATTTGTAATCCTTTCATTGCTGTCAGCTGGGAGATGGTCAGTTATCATAACTGGCCTACTTGGATGGCACAGATGTATTGCTTCATGGAAACATTTTGACACAGAGCCCTGCTAACGAGATGTGGACAATTTCTCCTCTTGGCATTGGTTTGAATCTAGCTCAGGTCAGTAGCACTCAACAGCCACAGCTATTGAACGGCCATATGTGGGCTTATGTAAAAGCAAGGACCTCCAATTAGTTCCATTATCATTACAGCTGGAATGAAGACTTGTTGAAAAGCAAATCGAAGTATCGGCCCTGGTTGCAGCCTACTAGAGCTCACCTCAAAGTAAGCAGTTCTCCCAAACAGTCTCCATGTTCTTTTCCCCTTAGTTAAGTGCCAGCCCCACACCAGGAAAGCTGCCTATGCTAAATCAGGTCAAGGGTCTAAGTTTCCACCAAGTGTTCAAATACTTTTAAAAGACAGGAGAGGTGGAGACACTGTTGACAGTAATCCTTGTCTTTCTAAATTTTGATATAACATTAAAACAAACTGAACTAGACAAGGTATACATTTTATTTCTTATTTTTTTTAATCATGCCTCCTTTCCAGGAAGCTCCATGAGGTGGCTTACAAAATAAAAATAATAAAAACAACACATTAAAAGATATTGATTAAAATCTCGATTAAAAGTGTTTTGGCCTGGAGCCTAAAAGAAAGTAACACAGATGCCAAGCTAGCTTCAAGGGGAAGGGCCTTCCATGATCGACTTCCCACAACTGAAAAAGCCCTGACCTTGGGCCAGTCATGTGCTCTTGGCCTGACCTACCCATGGGGTGGTTGTGCAGATCAAATGGAAGTGATCAGAACAATGCAAGACCTTTTGAGTACCCATTTTGGGGGGGAGAGACAGAAAGAAAGACCACCAGATGGGAAAAAAATTATAGGTGGAAGTCTCCTTGGAGCAGCAATGCCATCATTGGAGTCAGGAAAGGGGAAAAGAGACCAAAGTAAGAACAAAGGGCTCCATTTGTTGCAACCCTAGGCAGAGCTATCCCAGTCTAAATCCACTGATTTCAACTGGCTTAGAGCAGAGTAACTCTGCACAGGATCCTCTCTGTTAAGTAATCTGTGGACATCACTGCAGTACAATCCTGAACACATTTACTCAGAAGCAAGCCCCACAGCCACAGTGCTGTTTGCTCTTGTGTAAATATTTATCACAATTCCCTTGTATAGATCTATGGTACAGCTGCATTTCTGAGAACAGGAAGGACTTATTTACTCAAAGAGTAATTAATTTGTGCAACTGACTGCCACTAGGTCTACTGATAAACACTAAAAGGGAGATTTGGCAGACTCATGGAAGACAATTCCATCAAAGCCACAATGACTAATTGGAAGCTCCCAGTCCAAAGACAGCAACCCTCTGAATACTAGTGAAGGGAGGGGTAACTACAGGAGGAGGCCTGGCTGCTACACTCTCCTTGTAGACCACCTGGAAGCACCTTGTTGGCCACTGAAATGGAAAATTGTACTAGACTGAACACAGGTCTCATTCAGCATGGCTGCTCTTATGTTCATATGTACAGGGTTGCAGCCTTAGGTTCAGTCAACGTCCATTGCTATAGTGGCAGCCAGTGTTCCCTCTAAGCCGAGTTAGTGTGAGCTAGCTCACAGTTTTTTAGCCCCTGGCTCACACATTTTTGTCTTAGTTCAGGAAGGCTGGCTCCAGAGCAAACTAATCTATGCAGCAGCCAACTAATCTATGCAGCAGCAAACTAATCTATGCAGCAGCTCACAACTTTAATGCAAGTAGCTCACAAAGTAGAATTTTTGCTCACAAGACTCAACAGCTTAGAGGGAGCACTGGTGGCAGCTTTAGCCATGTGCTTAAATTCCACCCATGGAGATCAACAGGGTTTCAAAGTGCTCAGCCTTGGCTGGGGATCGTGCCCATGATTAGCACTACCACCGCCACTGAAGTCAAAAGCCACACTGCTACACAAATCCAATTTGAAACACTCAGAATATAATCTTATAGTTGTTAATATTTAAAGCAAACTCTAAATATTGAGTATTCCCCTTAAATATTTAACAGTATGAAGTCTTTGCTAGGATTTTAAAACCAAGGGAATAGCAGGACCGAGTCTTGTTAAAGAGGATCTTTTAAACACCAGATTCCCATATATAGCAACAACTGCAGGATGACACTTTATGGCTCCATTGGTGTTAGATTAATGATGCTTATCTCCCACAGTGACAGGAGAAATGAACTCCCTATAAGGCCTTAGATGGGAAGATTGCTGTTGATTAAACTGAAGAATGGGGAGGAGGCACACTGGGCTGTTCTTTAACACCAAGAGAGTATCCCTGTGGTGAGCAGAGCTTATTTATTTATTTGAAAAATATCTACCCTGCACTTCCAGGAAACACAATCTCAGAGACCCAGTGTGGTGTAGCTGTTGGAGTCTCAGACTACAACCACAGAGGACCTGCCACAAAAGCTCACTGGGCCAGTTTCTCTCTCTCTCTCTCATTCTAACCTATCTCAGGGGGCTCTTGTGAAAATAACAGAGGGTGGAGAGGACTATGTCCATCACCTGAAACTCCTAGGAAGAAGGGTGAGATAAAAGTCTAATAAGCAATTATTAGGTTGCGGTCACATGTGCCAGTTGAAGCGGAGGGGTAGCGAGGCTACTCCCTCTGGAGGAATTTGACACGCAGTTGTGAGATGCAACTGCAGGTGAGTCAGGGTTTTTTTGCCGTTTATTTCCCTTGCACATAAAGAATCACACCTCCGCACTGAGGGCCCCCTATGGAGTATGCGATGATGCACATACTGCAAAGGGGGGGGGGAAGAATGGCACTGAGCTGGGATGGCCTAATCAGACCATCCCGACAGCATGCACGCATGCTTGTGTGATCAGACAGGGGAAAGTGTGTCCGTGGCCCATCGGAACCCATTTACTATCAGAATTTCCCCAGTGTCTTTTTACTCTGATTCCATAGCGGAGCAGCACAGTTTGCCGACAACTTCGGGACACTTCCCAGATGTTGCTGTCTGATCGCACCCTTTAGATCCACCAGGCATTCGTGCCTGGCTCGTGTGATCGCAGCCTTAATAATAAAAATGCACTAGGTAGATATCTGAATTTTAGTAACCTTACCTTTGTTCCAGGGCAGCCCACTTTGACCTCAAGACAACCCCGTGAGGTAGGCTGGACTGAGAGAGTGTGACTGGCCCAAGAACACTCAGTGAGCTTCACTGCAGAGTGGGGATCTGAACCAGAGTCTCCTTGGTTCTTGGCTGATGCTCTAACCACTACACCATACTAGACCTCAAAGGCAGCTATGGAAGGGAGTACCTAGACCTAATTCAAGGGTGTGGTCATGTGACGGGAAATGATGTGGCTTTAAGTCATCATAATTAACACATTCAGAGTCTTTAAAAAAGAAAGAACCCCCTCCTAATGACTTCCTTTACCTTTTCGACGTGCAGAGGGCGTCCATCTTTGTTCCACTTGACCAGGGTTACCGGTGGCTCTGCCTCAACTGGACAGCGAATGTATCCATGTATCCCAACAGGAACGTATATGATGGGTGGCATGTTCACCACACGGGCAGGATCTGGAACAGAGAAACAGCACATTTAGAATTTCAAGTCTGACCGCTCTTTTAGCTGCCAGCTAAGCATACCCACGTGGCCTTCTTTCCATTGCATCCAGCTGGAAAGGGGGTTAGTAATGTTTTCATCATACCCCCAAATGCTAATTCAGTAACATTCACAACTCCCTGGCCTCCAAAGACCATTATCCTTGCGTTCATTATCTCCTTCAGATCCATTAGAGCAACACTTAGCATGTACATGGGGGCTTTAGTTATTGAAAACGTTTTATCTCGATCTATGCTAAGCTCCAGGAACACATTTTTTCCCCAAGACCAGCAAGTGCATGTACAACTCAATTTTTTCTCTCCGTTATCAACAACAACAAATGCTTGCTTTTATTTCTGAAAAGGAGAAATTCTTCCCACTCAACAGTTAGCAACCTGCACCATTTCTAAGGTCTTTTCTGCAAAAAGGAGGGGTAGATACAAATTAAAGCACTATTGTGGGAGTGGGGAGAAATGGGCAGTCACTTCAGTGCATTTCATTAGAAGTTGCCTACCAGAAATTTTTGACAAAGATTTTGAAGGCCTCCTTGGGGGCTAAGAACTTTGAGGGAAACAAAGAAAGAAAGAAAGTTAACTGAAGGCCCCAGTCACATGGGAGGTTTTGGCCCGGAAGAGGGATGGATCGGGGGCGCAGCAAACGGGCGTGATCACACCGCAACATCTGGGAAACGGCGCACACCCGTCCCCAATCCGTCCCTTCAGGCCGAAAACGTGAATTTTTAAAAAAATCTAGGAAATAGTAGCACCTACCTGAAACACCGCAGCAAGCGCGGCCGTGGGATCGCCAGCGCACCCGTCTTCAGGAGCATTCGAGGCTCCTGGCCGAACTGCGCATGCGCACACATGCGCAGCCGGCTGCCTCGCTCTCCCTTCTGTGGCTTCCCCCCCGGCATCTGATCGTGCCGGGGAGCAACTGCGCGGCGGCTCAGGGGATTTGTCTGATCCCGCCGCCGCGTGTCTTTTTTGGTGCGGCTCTAAAAAACCGCACTTTGGCCGCGTCAATTTCCCCCGTGGGGCCGAAAATGAGCAAATTTCTTATTCTGGATGGGTGAAGCTGTCCAATTTTGCCTAAAAGATGAATAGGGGAGAAGCCTAAACATTCGCTGAGTGTTCCTAATTTTTGACCCCTACACAGCTTGTTCATTTAGGATTGTCAATCTCCAGGGGGCACCCATCTTCAATAACAACTGATCTACAGACAACAAAGATCATTTCTCCCGGAGAAAACGGATGCTTTGGAAGGTGGACTCTGTGACTTTAGACTCTACTGGTCCTCCCCCTAAAACCCTGCCCTCTCTAGGCTTCAGGAATTTCCCAACCCAGAGTGGGCAACCCTATGTTCAATTCCAGGCGAAGCAAACCTTTAGTGCTCATTCCTGCCCGTCACAAGTTCAGCAGCGCTTCCTGGGGTACATTGTGAGTACATCTAAGCTGAAGAGGCCCCAGTTGTGACATACAGTCTATTGAAGGTACTGCCATCATTGGAGGTTTCTTTTCCTTTACCTCAAAGGCATTTTTGCTTATACCTTGGGAAATACTAATAGTGTGGTAATTGTTACAGCCGAGAGCTAGACAAAGGCAAAAATCAACTTTAACATAAACAAAGTCTTCAGGAATCTGGATTTATGATATCTGGATTTATGATACCTGTACTTGATTGAGCACCGTTGTTTTTAAGTTTTATTATAATTATTGTTTTATATGTTTTAATTATGGCACGGCTAATTACCTTGCCCTCGTTAGCTGCCCTGAGGGTGGGATACAAATGTGAAAAATAAATAAGAGGAATGAAAAGAAATTATCCCTAAAAACTCTCTCTCTCTCTCTCTCTCTCTCTCTCTCTCTCTCTCTGTGTGGGGGGGGGGACGTCAAATTGCTTCCAATTTAGGGTGAGCCTATGCATTAATGTCCTCCAAAATGTCCTGGCGTTAACAGGGATACAGTGGCTTGTCTATTTTTGCTCAACATGCACCTTCCTTGGCTTTTCAACCAAGCCTTTCAGGCGGGTTTCCCTTCACTGACATCTCTTCAACTTCCCATTTCTCCAACGGCCTCTAACCGACAAACAGCCTTGGAATGTTTAAACTTCAACCAATCAGGTGCCTAGCTTTCCCCAATGGACCAATCATTGGCAAGCCAAGCAGTAACCCATCCCCTTTCAGTTCTAGCCCCCTTCTTATAAACTCCGTCTCTCATCTGAAATTTTTAATTAATCCTTTTATACCTTACTTTGGGTTGCTGAAACTAAAACCCTCATTTTGTTACAGTGATGGCCTGTACTGTGCCTTGTCAGGTAGAAACCAAGAGATTGTGCTCACACTTTAGGGTTATCATGTCCCCCCGGCAAGGGATGGGGGCTAGGGTTGCCATCTCCAGGTTGGGAAACTCCTGGAGATTTGGGGATGGAGCCTGGGGAAGGCTGGGACCTCAGTGGGGTGCAGTGCCACAGAGCCCAAGCATCCATTTTCTCCAGAGGAATTGATCTCGGTGGTCTGGAGGTGAGCTGTAAATCTGGGGGATCCCCGGGTCCCACCTGGAAGCTGGCAGCTCTATTACACTTCCAGAATGCTGAGGTAGTTAGCCAAGTCTGCCACTCCCCCGTTTCCATCCCCCTCCCTGTTTTACAACACATCAATATCTGTCTGGTTGCCAACCTCCAGGTGGAGCCTGGAGAGCTCTAGGGTTACCAACTGCCAGGTGGAGCCTGGAGATCTTCTGCTATTACAACTAATCTCCAGGTGACACAATATCAGTTCACCTGAGGAAAATGGCTGCTTTAGACATTGGGCTCTAAGGCACTCTGCCCCAAACCCTGCCCCCCTCAGGCTCCCCCTCCCCAAATCTCCAGGTATTTCCCAACCTGAAGCTGACAACCCTACAGATCTCCCAGAATTACAACTGATCTCCAGACAACAGAGATTCAGTTCCCCCTGGAGAAAACAGCTGCTTTGGAGGCTGGGCTCTATGGAATCGTATCTCACTGAGGTCCCTCCTCCCCCCAACCCCCACTCACCCACCCACCCAGGTTCTACCCTCAAATCTCCAGGATTTTTCAAACCCACAGATGGCAACCCTAACAAAACAGGTTTCCCATTTTCTCCAGCAACTATGAGTAGGAGATAGGACTGTGGCAGAACATTTTTTTAAAAAAGCAATTGCTTTGCTTGAGCAGACCAGGTATAGCCTTAGTGCCATATCAGTTCTCACTCTGCTCAGGCCCGGCCAGACTTAAAAAAACAAAACAAACACACACACAAATGAAAATATATGTGTTAATCTCTTTCAACAGTTAGAAAAAGAAACGAGAGCCCTATGTACACAGGGTTGCCAACCTTTAGGAGGGGTTTGGAAACCTCCAGGAATTACAACTGATCTCCGGATGACAGAGATCAGTTTCCCTGGAGAAAACTGCTGCTCTGGAGGGTGGCATTAGATCCCACCGAGCTCCTCCCGCCGTGGAATCGGGCCCTGGGGGGAACTCCGCCCCCCGAGGTGACGCAACCACGTCGCTCACGTTGGGGACGTGGCCCGGATCGTCGGAGGGAAAACTCTATGGTTTTCCCTCCGTCGATGGCCACGCCCCCAACGTGATCGACGTAGCGCGTCACTTCTGGGATCTGCTGGCAGCGCGCGCGCATCGGAGACGAACTCCCAGAGCCGAGCGACGCTCCCCCGCCGGTAAGTTTATACAACTTGGCAACCCTAGCTGGCAACCCAATATGTACACACTTAAAATGGACTGATAGTAATGTCCTCTTCCCCAAGGAATCCTGGGAACTGTAGTTTTAGGGACACTAACAAAGGCTTCTCATCACCCTCACCAAACTGCAGTTCTCAGAACTCCTTGAGGAAAACTACAACCTTTGTATGTATATTAGTAGTGTTGATATGGAGACAGAGAACTTGTGTAAAATAGGCACAATTGTCTCAAATTATCTGCCTGAGAAGAGAGAAATATGCCGTCATTGAAGGGGGACAAAAAAGCCTGTGAAAGCTGTCACAATACGGTTCTTCAATTGAAGGCACTAGAAAGAAGAATCCATTTTCAGTCACATTATTTAATATAATTTGCTTTGTGGCTGTTGTTCTTAACCCAGAGGTCTCACTATTGCTCAAAAGAAAAGACCTGCAACAGTTAGGACACTCAGTGAGCCAATGTGGGAAATAAATAAATAATGTTAACTGGAAAAAATAAATAATGCTAACTGGAAAACCTCTCTCTTTAAAGAAGGAAAGGTAGTGGGAGGACCTACAGCCATATGCTAGAAGACTGCTGCTCCGGAAAGGACCTTCTGAGCGACAAAATGCAGCAGAGAACAAGGGTTGCCAGTCTCCAGGTGGTGGAATTACAACTCATCTCCAGATGACAGAGATTAGTTCCTTTGGTGAAAATGGCTGCTCTAGAGAGCAAACTCTACCCTCCCCAGGATCCACCCCCAAATCGCCAGAAATTTCCCAACCCAGAAATGGCAACCGTAGAGGGAACCCAGAGAGCGTAACCGGAAGCACCAATAAAGCCGTACAACACCTTGTATGGCCACCTTAGTCCTATTGTCAGAACAGGCTGGACCACTTCAGAATGAAGCAGATTGTCTGGACTCCACTCTGGTTTCAGGGCTGTTTATGGAACTGAAACCTCCTACTGGACAAACAGGTGTCAGTGGTGCCCAGGGGTGTCCTTTACTGGCTTTGGCGGTGAACCCACTGCAGCCCTTCCTGGGCAGGAAAGACAATAGCTAGATTAGATATGGCAATGTGCTTTACGTGGGGCTGCCCTTGAAGACTGTCCAAAGGCTACAGTTGGTATAGAGCGCTGCCGTCAGAATGATGACTGGAGAAGGTCATATGGATCATATCACGCCAGTCTTGTTGGCTCCCGATTTGCTTCTGGGCCCAATTTAAGGTCCTGGTATTGAATTTATAGCCCTATACGGCTTGTGGCCAGCATACTTGAAGGACCTCCTACTCTCATAACCTACCTCACCACCCCAGCTGTGTTTGGAGGCTCTGCTTCAGGTGCCCCCTCCATCTGAGGCTAGACAGCTAGCAGCCTGAGGATAGCCTTCTTCGTTGTGGTTGTGGCCCCAAAAGTTTGGAAGACCCTCCCCTGTTGTCTTCCGCAGAAGAAGCCTTTTTTGTTGCTGTTATTTGGCATCCCCTCACTCAGTCTTAGCAGCCCTCCTCCCTGTCTGTGTGTTTTATGTATTTATGTTTCAGCGTTTTATACATTTTAATGCCTTTTAATGTACTTAATGTTTTGTTTTAAATGTTCATCACCTTGGGGATCCTGGATTAGATGGAAAAGCAGTGTGAATATTATATCAGTCTATCAATCAACAAAATGGGTGCAGCACTCAAGCAAGGGGGGGCACTGAGTGGAAAAAGCCTTTCCCTTACGCAAGACGCTTTCTGTCGGGGGAAGGCTCCTTCGGCAAGAGAAAAGTGCTTCTGCCAGTGGCACCTATGAAACTGAAGTTGCCCACTCTGTCCTGCACCCGACTTCCACGAATAGAGCACCACACCAATAGAGCCTCCAATGCAAAGGCCGTGGGGGCTCTTGGTTCCAGGCATGTTATTTGGGTCCACAATATAGTCCCAGAACCCAGACCTTGTGTGTATGTTTCGTAGCCCACAGATTCTAAAATGTGTCAGGAAATTTGTCAAATTATAGTCACGAAAACATTTATATGACCCTTTTCTCATGGCTCAAGGCAGTTTACAAATCCAAATATTTTTTCAAAAAATACAGTTTAAAAAAACCCCCAAACCCTCCTCCCTATAAAAACCCATGCTGCCTACACCCCAGGAAAAGCCCTAGCAAATAAAATGATCTTGCAGAATCTCCTAAACACCTCCAGAGCTGGCAACACTAGAGAACAAATGATCAACTTTGGCCCCGGTCACACGGAAGGTTTTGGGCCGGGAGAGGGACGGATCGAGAGCGCAGCAAACAGGCACGATCTCACCGCAACATCTGGGAAGCGGCGCGCACCCGTCCCCGATCCAGCCCTTCAGGCCGAAAATCCGCTGTTAAAATAAACCACCTACAGAGGTGGACTTACCAGAAAGGCCGCGGCCAGCGCGGCCGTGGGATCGCCGGCGCGTCCTTCTGCCGGCGCATCCGAGGCTCCCAGCTGAACTGCGCATGCACACACATACGCAGCCGGCTGCCTCGGCCTCCCGTCGGTGGCTTCCTCCCCGGCAACTGATCGTGCCGGGGAGCAACGGCGCGGCGGCTCAGGGGATCTATGTGATCCCGCCGCCGTGTGTCTTTTTTGGTGTAGCTCTGAATAGCGACACTTTGGCCTTTCCCTCTCTTCCTGGTTCGGCGGTTGTTCCAGAACCCTGTATTTATTTCCTTTCTTTCTCTAGCCACCTTCTGTGGAGCTTTGGGCGGGGAGAGAAAAGCAAAGAAAAAAAGCATCAGTGATTCTCAGAGTCAAACAGAGAATGATTGAATGACAGCACCATTGTCAGGGATTTGGGGTTTCTCTGTTGTTATGATTGATGGGAACATAAACAAGTCAAAAGGCAAGGAATAATCCTCATTATTCTGGTTTTAGAGGGTTTGCTTATTTGTTGCTTTTCTTTCGCGTCTCCAGTTCTGATGGCCTGCCGGGGACAAAATGAAAGAGGAAAACCAAGACTACAGAGGTATTAAAGATTAAAAACAGAATGATTAAAATCCATAAAAGAGCTCTGTGTATTCCCTCACTGCAGAGCTCGGGAGGCGTTCAGCATGTGAATTTTTAGCCAGTCTTCCGTTGACTGCGACTCCCCCCTGCCCCCTCCGTGCCACACTTTGCAAGCAGCCGACGACCATCGAGGAGCACGCATTTATCAAGGTCATCCACTGTAGACTGTGGCATCGTAACCCAAATTCAGATCCAGAGTGGAATTAAAGACTTGATTTGTATACATGCAGTTTAGCACCATGTCTTAGGAAATGTAAAGAGAGGGGGGGGGGGGGGGGGGGGGGATTGGTAACAGGACACTAAGCTTTTTCACTTCTAGGTCACTGGACGGAGTCGAGCTCAGTTGATTAATGGCCCACCAAAAGCCGTCACCATCTGACAGCTACTTGGACCAAGTCGCACAAGACAGCTTCCACTCCAGGCAGGCAAAACAGATTGGGGGGGGGGGGGGAGGAAGCACCCAAGAAAATCAGAGCCCAAAATGGGTCTCCCTCCAGTCTTCCCTCCAAGTTTAGCTGTGGATTCTAATGGTGCCAAACACCAAACATCGAACTGTAATGAAAGATTCTGTATTCAGTCAAGAGACTGAAAGCCTGCCATGGGACCATGTGTCCTACCCATCCTTCCTCTTGTCTTCCCCCGCCCTTCCGGAGTTGACTCCAGCCATGATATCATCTTGCATCTGTGCCAAGGTTAACACTAACCACAGTTAGCCTCTACCCAGGATCTGCAATCTAAAGGGGCCGTTCAGACACATTCCGAAGCGGTCAAAGTCAACACTGTGCAAATCCATTGAAGAAGCCTTCAGGATATTAAAACAGTGGCACAAATTAGCTCCAAAGATCTACTTAGACTACAGACACACCCAGTTTTAGGTCAATTTAATTTTCATCAATGACCACCTCCCAGTTCCTCCCACGGGAACTGTACCACGGTCTGACTCCGCAGAAGACAGCTGCATGTGAGTTCAGATTTCTCATGTTCACAGCGACAACGGAATTTCCACGCCATTGTTTCCCCTGCACTTTTCTTGCCTCTGTCCCTTGCTGCTACCATTTCTCCCTCCACCCCCTGGTGTTGCTAGAGGTCTACAGCAGTTCTTTGGTGATGTGAGGTGGGTGGGTGCAGCTACAGTGACTGAGGCAAGGGAAATGGCACCAATGAGGGTGGAAACAGCAAGAATGGACACCTTCCCATCCACCTAGCATTCAAAGGTGTTTTTGCCATGGTCTTTCCCAAAATAATGTACCAAACCAGGTGGAAGCAGGGAGACACAGAAGCCAGACAAAAAGAGGACAATATCACGGAGATGCTCCTGAAAAGAGTGCTGCAATAAGGAAGCTAAGGCGGGAGATGCCTAAACTGCTCCCCCAAATTCCCAGTATTTTCCAGGAAGATGATACAGCTAATAAACCAGTTTAAGCATGTGCTGCAGGTATGCCCATTCGACTTCAGAGAGAATGTGAGTCAGAATAAAAACTGGCCATTAAAACCTTGCATCACACGCTGGCTTTCTGGTTTGGAACCCCTCTCGTGATTTATCACTGACAAGTTGTCCAGAGAATGGTGTAAAGCATCACAAGGCAGGTGTTGCCCCTGAAGCTAAGCACCTGTAACCTACCTGAATAGGAGACAGCATGGCAGCCATATTCGAGCCACACCAACCATATCAGAGTAAGAGCAGCATTTGTGTAACAATTAAAAACAACACACACACACCCTGACCCTTCCGCTTTGCACCAAGGCAGGCAAACTGTACAACTGAGCCCTCCAGACTGATTTGACAAGTGTTATTGGGATTTCTCGTCTTTAGCTGGGCATTTGCAAGCGCTGCAAAAAAAGAGGGGGGGGAGGGTAAAACTGTGCCCAGCACAGGCCTGCAGGAAGCTGCTTTTGTGAAGAGCACCTCGCAGATCGGTAGCCCCGAAATACAACAAATGATAAAGTCAAAGCTGATGGGCACGTCTCCTGCCTAGGCGAGGAGTGGCAGATTAACCCTCCCCCGAGACATCTAATACTGACATGATACTCCACTTTGAAGCATCTGCTGCCTGATTCGATATGGCAGAGCTAGGTAGCGTCGCATTAAACAAAGCAATTAACCCAGCAACTGTACCAATCAGCCGACGTCTCACAAGTCCCCGTAATTTAGCACGATCTATTCTCAAGTCTCTGGCACTGCCGCTGTGTCAACCCAGTTACTGCAGCGCCTGTAAAAAGTTACAAGGAGGCCGTACGGGGATAACATCAGCCCCATTTCTCATGCTGAGAAGAGCTGAACTATGGCCAGATATGGCCACGCATTTCTTAACCCATCGGCCCCAGACAAACGCACTCACATTGCACCGTCAAGTAGGCGGAAGCAGATGGCGAGCGGCCGAGGCTGTTGCTTGGGATGCAGGTGTATTTCCCGGCATCATCCGGCTTGACTCGGAAGATGATGAGCGTCCCATCGATCAGGATCCGCACCCTCAGCTTTAGGTCACTAGAAGGGAACAGGAGCAAGGAGAGGAGAAGTGGGGGAAAGGATAGAGGGAGAAAAGGAACAAATACATGGCTCCGCACCTGAGATGGTCAATGGTAGGTCACGTTTACCAGTGGCCTGGACAACCAAAGCACTTGGCTGGGTGTGGAGGAATGTTAGTTCACAGGAGCATAGGCCACAGCTGAAGAGAGGGGGCTTTCTCATCCAGAACACGTCAGAGATTCACGAAAGATGCAGCAGGAACTCAGTTGCAGGCCACCTGATTCTGAGTCAGGGTTCAAGCACAGCAGAAGAGCTCCCTTGCTACGCACGTCAAAACAGTCCCAGCGAACAAACTGCATTGAAGAGCTTTAGTTGGCCTTGGATACCTTGACTGCCTGGTCAAGCGCAGGAAGTGGTTTATCTTGGGCGTGGAGCTCAACTGAATGGCCACCCAACACCTAGGGTGTCCTCCAAGATTTCTTCCATCATTATCTCCATTGACCAAGGCAAACCACCAAAATTCTCCTTCCAACAGGACCACACAATGTTACTACAAAGACAGCTCTCCCCAGCCCGTAGCTACAGTGGGGCATCTCGGGCGCCTGGCCCCCCCGACTTCCTGCCAAGGCCCCACAACTTCCATCCAGCCCCCGGGGGCCCCAGCTCTCTGGACCACCCAGAGGACTACCGACGGCACTCTGGGCTGCCCAGAGGACTCCCCACCACCGCTCCTTCCACAAGCGTGGCTTGCTTCCCCGCGCAGGCAGGCAGAGTGCGAATACCGCAAAAGTGAGTTTTTAAATTTTTTAATCTTATTTTGTGACGTCAGTGCCCCCGGACTTAATTAAAGGCCCCCCAAATTACACAGTCCTGGCTACGGGCCTGTGCTCCCCTCAGGTGAAAAGAACGCCAGCAGTAAAAAGGGAACAACTCACTGTGGAACAGTTATGTCACAATCACAGCAGAGTCTTTCCTCTGCCGGACAACAACTGTGCCAACATGCACAGGAGCCAGAATCTCACAGGAATGCAGAATCCAGGCGTGGATTTTGCAAGAAATCTGCGTAACCTCCATCCTCGTCCCTTTCCTTCTCAACAAAACCCACTCAAGTCTGGCAATCCCACCACAATGCTTCCTTGTTCATACCCTTCCAAGGACGTTTTCCACAGTGGAAGAACACTGCATTGGAACTGGGCTGAAAAGGAAGTCCCAGGGGGGTCAGCTACACTCGTCTGACTAAGAAAAGGAATGCTCTGAGTCTTTAAGGACAACAGCTCTTCCCAGTGGGGCTGGATTATCGAGGATGCCAAGTGCTCCAAAGAGCGGAGGAGCTCCAATACATGGCAGCTCCTGCTGCGCTTTAATTATTTGAACTTCCCAGCATGAAAAGCATCCTCTGCTTGTTCCCTGAAGTAGATTTCTTGAACATTCTCCACCGCCTATCCTATGTCGGCTGTTTCCTTATCTCAAGACAGAGCAATACTGCTCATGTTTCCAGCTGTGGGGGAAATCATGAACAATACCGGTAATCTTCACCAGAACAAAAAGACAAATTATTTCCTGGAATGCAAAAGATTAGCACATTTAATTGTGGTTTTCATGGGATAAAAAAAAACGCACTTTGTCAGATGCATGAAGTGGTTTGCTACACTGATATGTACATGGTGAGGTCTTCTAGTAAACCAGGTTTTACAAATCAGAAGTCAGTCTTGGGAATCCAGACTCCCTCCTTCCTCTCTTTTCCTTCATCAAAGGATTCCCCTGTTCCTTCCCTTAACAATGATTTAGAGTTGCACGTACACCATTTACCACAGTTGACTCGAACACCCAAGGGAATGATGGTTAACAGCAACCAGGGTGGTCTCAAAAGCAAAAACCTGCAGCCGGCTTGCAAACCATGGTTACAAGGAAGCCTGACATTGGTTGCTATTTACTGCTGAATCACATTTTGCTCTGATAAAGGATGAGTGAATTTGCTCTGGAAGGGCAAAGCCACTCCCAAGGCCAGCTCCAGGGAGGGAAGGCAGACCATCAGTCAACAGAAGCTAACAAGGATTGGTACTTGAATGGGAGACCACCAAGGAAGTCGATGCAGAGGAAGGCAATGGCAACCCATCTCTGCATCTCATTTATCTCGAAAGCCACTTGCTGGGACCACCAGAAGTCGACTGTGACTTGATGGCACGTGCCTACGTGACACCAGCTCCTATTCCAAAAACTGAGATTTGCAGGAAGCCAAATTGATACCTGCATACAGCACCTATTTCACATTTCTGGGATGACAAAAGAGCCTTTACCTGGAAATGAAGGCACTGAGACATGTGCTGAATGAATACATCTGGCTTTGACATTTCCCTTCGGACCTGTTAAAAACATTTGCTACTAAAAGTCAACATTCACAAAGTTCCTGACATTTGTGGTAAGATATTCATGTCATTCCAGCTACGTATCACACGCCCCAGTTTTGGTAACCAGGCATCTAACGAAACAACCTTTAGGCTACATGACATATGCTTATGGCACAATAAATCTGTTAGATTTTAAGTAGCCACAGCATCTTCTGCCGTCCAAAGGTTTCGTCACAGGGTGAGATGGACAGTAAGTGGGGCTGCGAACATATAACTGTAGCTCTTGTACCTGCTTTTGTACATGAACAGCAGCAATTGAGAATGCACAGGTTACAGGTTCAGGACAAGACAGAGGCCCAGAATATCGCTGAACCGCTGCCCCAAACAATCTCCTTTAATCTGTTCTCTGCTGCTGAGCTGGCAAAGAAACCCCACAACCCCGGGCCTTAGCTCACTTCTTAAAGTAGACGTTCTCCTCCTCCCAGTACCAAGTGTAGGTCAGGTTGCCTGGATATGCCTCGGCCTGGCAGGTGAACATTGCATCCTGGGAGATGTTGACTGTGATGTTCTCTGGAGGGGAAACGATGAAAGGCGGCCCTGCGGGAGAGCGGAAGACAAACAGTTACCTCAGCCTCTGAAAAGGAGAAGATGAGCTCATAGCCCGGCACGCACAGCAATGGCGCAGGGAAGACCAAGACGAAGAACAGCTGAACAGGCGCTGCCATGGAATGAGAGAGAACCTGCCTCCCCCAACACAAGCTCAGCATTCTGGCCAGGTCCCATGAGGCAAGGAAGCCATTCCCATAATTCCCCTTTCCAATGATAGGCCGGCTCAAGCTGTAGTGCTGGGTTCTTTGAAAACTAGATTACCCACTAGCCTTTTCCAGGAGGCAGCACAGTAGTTACAAGGTAAAGGTAAAGCTAAAGGTTCCCTTGCTCGAAAGCCAGTCGAATCCGACTCTAGGGTTGCGGTGCTCATCTCTGTTTCAAAGCCGAAGAGCCAGCGCTGTCCGAAGACGTTTCCGTGGTCATGTGGCCGGCATGACTAAACGCCAAGGCGCACGGAACGCTGTTACCTTCCCACCGAAGTAGTACCTATTTATCTACTTGCAATTTCTTGCTTTCGAACTGCTAGGTTGGCAGGAGCTGGAACTAGAGACGGGAGCTCACTCCGTCATGCGGCACACTCGGGTCTCGAACTGCTGAACTACCGACCTTCCCCAGCCTGCAGTTCAGCGTCTTAACCACTTGAGCCACCGCAGCTCCAGTAGTTACAAATCTAGCCCCAAATTAGGAAGTCGTCCAGCTCAAATCTCAGCTCGGCCACAGGCTTGGTGATTTGGGCAAGCCCTTGTGTCATAGCCGTAACCTTCCCCCATCCCCATGTGCAATACCAAGGTAATACTGTCCTACCATACAAGGGTGTTGTAATGTTCACAGATATGCTACTATGTGAACTGTGTAAGATGCTAAAATGCTTTATTGTTCTTATTACTACTACTACCACTCCAATTTCTGAGTCTGGCAAAGGACTGTTTTTAAAGTGTTTTCCAGATGTAAAGCAGTTACTGCAGGAATGTTACAGCAGCAATTAGATTGGGCCCCAGAGCTAGATGAAGCTGCTTTGAGCCAAGAGGAAAGGCCCCACATATGCAAATAAATAAATACTTAATAAGTAAAGCGGCGATCCTAAGACCCGGAAGTTGATCCATCAGATCGTCAGAGCTCCATAGGAATCTCAGAAGCTGTATTTCTTTTTCTCTTCCAAGCCTCAAGATGGTGAAGACACCGTTGAACACTCACAGACGGGAGATGCGAAAGGTGCAAAAATGTCCACATCCTCATTCCTGAGGGCCCTAGCTGATTTTACCACAGTCGGCTCTATAATGAGGTGACCTGAGGTGGCCGACCCACTTACCACTTCTGGGGGCACCAACGCCCTGTCCTACTTAGTACTCGCACTACTGTAAGCCAAAAGCCCTGAATTCCTACCCGATTCCTCCGCCTCGTCAGAGCTTACCTACCGTTCCTTGGTCGCCATGGCAATCAAAATGGTGGCCGCACTCTCGTGAGAGGAAGGAATCACGCAAGAGTTCAGGAAGCCCTATAGGGAACTGGGGACTTGTCACATTTTTTAAAAGACAACAGAGGCAGGGAAAAGGTGCTGGCACCAGTGGGGTGTGGGTAGGGTTGTCATCCTCCAGGTGAGGCCTGGAGATCTCCCAGAATTACAAGTGATCTCCAGATTACAGTGATTAATTCTCCCGGAGAAAATGGATGCTTGGGAGGGTGGGCTCTACGGCCTTATAACCCGCTGAGCTCCTTCCCCAGGCGGAGCCCTCCAAATCTCCAGGAATTTCCCCAGCCCAGGTAACCCGAGCTAGAACCCGCTTATTTGACTTTCTCCCAGTCCACGTATCTGTAAACCTCTCCTCTAACACCAGATTTCAAATTAATTTTTTTTTCTGGTCAGCTTTCTTGAGGGATATTTTTAAAAACAATTTTAAAAATAAAATACACTGAACAGCATGGTGAGAAGCAAGCAGTCCAGCAGGTGACGCTTCCCTTAGCCTGCAAATGAAGAGAGCTTCACCTGTGGAATGTCTTCCTGTCATTCAGCCAATAAAAAGTCCAGGAAGCCTGCCAGAAAAGAAAAGGGGGAAAAAACTGGCAACCTGACTTTTTACAGGTATATTGAGGGCTAGCAATATCACCCAGCCAAGGGATGCTAAGAAAGGAAAGTGTGTGTCAGCAAGCCCCTATGAGGCTGTAAACTTTGCCTGTAAAGACTTAACATTATTATCTGTAAACGGTGCAGCATCCCACAGGGGGTGTGAAATCCTAAACGGCACTCTCCAGAGAGCAAAAGTCAAGCAAATACAAATGTCAGTGTGTATATGTTATACACATAAAGAGCAGAAATGGAAGGAAACATCTCACTAAAGATAAGGCAAGGTTATTTTCCCTCCACAGAGTATTTTTATTGGGGGGGGGAAGAAGAGAGATTAAAATGTGGAACTCCCTGCCAGAGGATGTAATGATGGCCACAGGAATAAAAAGCTTGAAAGAGGGATTAGATAGATTCATGGAGGATAAGTCTATCAATGGCTACTAGCCATGGTGACTGAGGGGAACCTCCACATTCAGAGGCACTAAGCCTCTGAATCCCAGAGCCAGGAGGCAGCATCAGGGGAAGTCCTTGGCCTCGATGCCCTGTTGTTGGCCGTCCAGAGGAACAGGTTGGCCACTGTGTGAGACAGGACGCTGAACTAGACGTTTTGGCCAGTAGGCCAAAATAGCATTTCCAGAAGAAAGGAGTGTTACTACTTTTTTGGGGAGGAGGGGGTAACTACTGAAAAAACATATCCAGAATACCTGCCACCCTCAAGTGCAACAATGCAGGCTCTCGGAACAGGCAAATGCTGGGCAAACACCAGGTTGAGCCTGGAAATCCCCCAGAATTACAACTACCTCCAGACTAGGGACCGGTTCCCCTGAAGGAAATGGCTAACCCCACTGAGGTCCCTCTCAAAACACCCAGGTTCCACCCCCCATAAGTCTCCAGGAATCCCCCAAACTGCAGTTGGCAACCCTAACATATAGGTAGAGACAGTCCTACAGAGGGCATCAGGATAACCTATCAACAACACCAGCTATAACAGATGTGAGACAACACAGCCGCCCTGTCCACCAGCCTACAAACTGAGAGTCTGTAGCCTCTCTCCCCATTAGTGGCCTGTCCGCCTGGACAGAAGGGGACCCCACTCACTGGCAGCTGCTGTGCTTACAAAAAAGACCCTCCAAATCCACTTGCTGAGTTGCAGCAACAAGCCTAGCTAGGGAACTTCTGTGGAATTCTTTCTTCCCTCTGTTGCTTCCTTCTCTTCCTCAGCTCCATTTTTAAGATGTTAACTTGCAAATTCCTAATGGTCAACTGCCCTGATTCTTAAGGCTAGGGAGGGACAGAAATATGAATCAATACATAAATAACAGCTCAGACGCTGCCAGCTAAGCAAAGGGGAGGGGAAGGGAACGGGGGGGGGGTCGATACTACATGCAGACACAGCCAATCAATATGAAATCTCTCCTCCACCCCACCCGCCCAGACAAGGTTAGTTTGGCTTCCTTTTGTCTCAAGAACAAGACGATCGAGCCTTTCTCACCAATTTGTCTTCTTCGGGCCTTTCAGCTGCGCTGGCAGCCTTCAGCGTTATTTAAATGTCTGGGGTTTGGACTTAATTCCCTTGTTTACTTATTGATGGCTTTTAAAAAATGGAAGGTTGGAGGGGGGGGGCTAGCTTTCTGGGTAGACGTTGCACGGTAACTTGCAATAGGTAACCTTCAACAGAGACCATTACGTTCTCCCCCTACCCTTTTTGTTGTTGTTGTTCAGTCGCACAGTTGAGTCCGACTCTTTGTGACCCCATGGGCCAGATCATGCCAGGTCTTCCTGTCTTCCGCCGTCCTCTGAAGTTTGCTCAAATTCATGTTCGTTGCATCGATGACACTGTCTGACCGTCTCATCCTTTGCCGTCCCCGTCTTCTTTGACCTTCAATCTTTCCCAGCATCAGGGTCTTCTCCAGTGAGTGCTCCCTTCTCATTGGGTGGCCAAAGTATTTGAGCTTCAGTTTCATTATCTGGCCTTCCAGGGAACAGTCAGGGTTGATTTCTTTTAGGATTGACTGATTGGATCTCCTTGCAGTCCAAGGGACTCACAAGAGTCTTCTCCAGCACCATAGTTCAAAAGAATCTATTCTTCGGCGCTCGGCCTTCCTTATAGTCCAGCTCTCGCAGCCATACATGACTACTGGGAATACCATTGCTTTGACCATGCGGACTTTTGTTGGCAGGGTGATGTCTCTACTTTTTATCATGCTGTTTAGGTGTTCCACCCTTTTTTAGGGGAGTGGAAAAGTTGAGCCCATACAGCAGCATTGCTTTTTTTGTGTGTTATTTTTTCCCCATATGTGTGTGTGTGTGTCTGTGTGCGTGCGTGCACACATTTGAGTGTGTGTGTACCTGAAAGTCCGGGCGACCTCTGGTGACTGACCCCTACTGGGAGCCTGGAGGATATTAAAAGAGGTGGCTGAATAAAGCCTGCCCCCACCTCCCACCTCTGGTATTCCAAGGAAGTCTCCCATCCAAGTACTTGCCAGAGTCGACCCTGCTAGCTTCCGAGATCTGACAAGATCAGGTTGCCTCGGCTATTGAGGTCCGGGCACGCACACACACACACACACATACACACACACTTCTTAACCTTTCTGGCACTGTAACCCCTTGAGTCATTTGAAATGTGGTGTTGGGAGGAGAGTTTTACAGATACCATGGACTACCAAGAAAGACAAATGAGTGGGTTCTAGATCAAATCAAGCCTGAACTCTCCCCAGAAGCCAAAATGACTAAACTGAGAAGACAAGAGTCACTGGAAAGGAGAATCATGCTAGGGAAAGTCGAAGGCAGCAGGAGAAGAGGAAGACCCAACGTGAGATGGGTGGACTCCATCAAGGAAGCCACGAGGGCCCTCCCTTTGCAAGATGTGAGTGAGGCTGCTAACGAGAGGACGTTTTGGAGCAACTTGACAGCACTTC